>NC_058132.1:400067854-400091727 GCF_016433145.1 Gracilinanus agilis
TATTATGTTATATTATGTTATATGTTATGTTATGTTGATTATATTATATTATACCATACTAATGTTATATTATGTTATATTTATTTTGTTTATATTATTTTATATAAATTCTTTACTCATTAGTTAGAAAGTCTTAAGATCAGGCACAATCCAAAGAGGTTATCTTACCCAGAATTCAATTTCCTTTCACTATAATTTCTCCAATATGGCCATGCTGTACCTTGAATGAATCTTGGGTGACTGGGGCCCTCTCATGGCAAGGCCTTCAAATGGATTTTTAGTCAAGGAGCAGCCTGCAGAACTCACTAAATGCAACCCCCTCCCCACCATACCTGTTTCCCTCACATGGCCAGCTCCCATTGATTGGCATGGTGATTTGTCAATCAGAGGCTTGGCCCCTGGCCTTTGAAGAGTTAATGGTAGGTCCCCATCCATACAGAGTTACTGCCTGCCTGCCTTGACATGTATATTCTTCCTAATCAGGGCTGAGACCTCTCCCAACCTTTCCATTAATAAGCCCTGAGTGTCATTCAGGTTGCTCACAATGGCCTTTTACCGCTTCATTAACTCTTTGGGTCTTCCTTGCCTCCATCTTTGTCTAAAGCTCATATTCACACCGATCTCTCTAGATCCCCCTAAACTCAGTTTTGGGCTACCTGACCCCTGTCTGCTACAATTTCTATGACACTGTTAAGTGTGGGAAAGTCTGGCAACTATTTTCAGAGCATAGCCTGCCTCTCTAAAGGTGCCCTTTCTCATGTTGCTTGGCCCTTTTCTGATTTCTGAAAGAAAAAAACAATCAGAAAGGCTCCATTTGCCCATTGTTAATTGTAAAACTAAAAAGAGGGGGGAGAGAATCCCCTTTTAGCCTCTGCTTTATGGCTGTACAGACACACACACACACACACACACACACACACACACATTTTCCAGCTGGGAAGGAAAGAGAGGCTGCCCCAAAGGTAAAGATTCTGTTTTAGGCTTCCCTGGACTATGCCTCGTTTTCACCAATTGTTCCTGTTTAGCTCTGATAGGAGAGTGATTAGTTTAAACATTTTTTAAAGCATCTACTATATGCCAAGCACATAATAGTTTCTGGGAAAACAAAGGTGAAAGCCAAAGAGTACCTTACTGAGGGAAAGATATATTTCACAGAAGTGCTTTATTTTTTTCTCTACAATATAGCAATATTTATGGCATATAATTCAAAGATATTTTATTTTCCTAATTAAATGTAGTAATAATTTTCAAAATTATAAGACCCAGACTGTCTCCTTCTTTCCCTTTCCTTTCCCCACTTGGAGATGGTAAACAATTTGATCTGGGCCATACATGTATTATCATGCGAAACCCATATTGGTCATTGTTGTAAGTCAGCTCTATATTTAAATTTTTTCTTTCTTTCTAGAATTGTCCAGAAGAATGCTCCTAGCATGGGAAAAGTGCTAGTTTTGGAGTCAAAGGACCTGGGTTCCAATCTCATTTTTCTCCCTTTATTTATTTATTTTGACCAATGACATGTAATAATAAATTTGTACATATGTTTTCCAAAGTTATAGGACCCTGATTGTCTCCCTCCTTTCTTTTCTCCCCAGTCCCAGAGCTGGCAAGCAATGCCATCTAGGTTATACATAAATAATCACATAAAACATGTTTCCATGTTGTTCATTTATGTAAGTGAATAATCTCATAAAACCCAAACCCCAAAACATATACCCAAATAAACAAGTGATAAATCATATGTTTTCATCTGCATTTCTACTCCAACAGTTCAGAATTATCCTGGATCATTGTGTTGTTGTTAGTAGCCAAGTCTATCACATTTGAACATCCCACAATATTTCAGTTAGGGTATACAATGTTCTCCTGGTTCTGCTTATTTCACTCTGCATCAATCCATGAAGGTCTTCCCAGCTCTTTCTGAAACCATCCCATTCATCATTCCTCACAGCACAATAGTATTCCATCACCACCATATACCACAGTTTGTTCAGCCATTCCCCAGTTGAGGGACATCCCTTTAGTTTCCAATTCTTTGCCACCACAAACAGAGCAGCTATAAATATAAAATCTCATTTCTGACTCTCATCACCCATCCCTTAACTTTTTTGAGCCTCCATTTCTTCATCCATAAAGGGAACTGTACTGGATGACTTCTGAGGTTCATTTTAGCTCTGCCCCAAAAGGGAAGAAGCTTTTCTGTTCTTGGGAAATAGCAGCATAGGCAATAGAAAGGTCCCCTGGAAAACCATCCCTATTCACTGATGCTGTCACAGAGATGTAGATGGAAAGCTGATGGCAAGACAGGAGTGGGAGAAGGGCATCAGAGGGTGTAAGAGGATTGTAGTTCAAATGTGGGGGAGGGGACGGAAGGAGAAGAAGGCAGAAAAAGAGACTACCCCCACCCATCTTCTCCCTACTCTAATACTCTTAAACCCTCCATTGCCTTCACCATTTCCTCCCCATAGAACCTGGCAGCAGTCCTGGGGCTTAACCTGAGGCATTTTGACTCCAAGCCAAACACTGCTGAAATATTTTGTCGCCTACAGGGTGTGGCAAAAATTAATTAACAACTGTTTGAAAGGGCCTTTGAAGATGAAAAAGCCTAGTTTGCTACAAATGCTCCGTCCATTACTTTTAATAGTTGTTTGATGTATGTTTACTGTGGACGTGACTTTACAATAACCCTCAAAGCAATCCAGCCTCCCAGATGAGAGAAACTAGAAAGATCTTATTAACTCTTCCCTGTTGTCCATCTAAGAGACCAGGTTAATCTACATCCTGTACCAGCTATTCAGAACCTCAGTAATTCTTCATATTTGAGAATCCAAAATCACAGGACTGAGAGCCATAAAAGACCTTAGAGATCATCGTCCAACTGCTTTGATTCACAAAGTAACCGATGTGAGATTTGAACCCGGGTCCCTGAACACCAAACCCAGAATTCTTACCTGCTGACTCTGCTTCCAGCCTGATGGTCCCTTAAATGGGGCTACTTGTCCTTACCACCTTGGGCAACTCTGGCTTTCTAAGAGAACTGTAGATCAAAAGATGGCTATTTTAAGAGGGAAGGACATGGAAAAAAAATCCTCCACTCTCTCTGAAAATTCTGAAAGGAATTAAAATTAAGGGTTTGACTAAATATATGAGAATTCTAAGATAATACTATGGTCCCTAATTTAAAAATATTATAGCTCAAGTCAAATTGACTTTCAGTAGCTTTATTTACAAAGAGGTGGAAAAGAGTGAAAGTAGAGAAATGTAAAAGAGAATAGAGTAAGAAGTCTAGCCTATCACCCTAAATGTTGCTCATTAACCCCTCAGCTAGAGGATGCCATGGTGAATTAAACAAGGGTTCAATCCATATGGCCTCCTCCAAGAAGGGAAAGCCTCCCTGGAACTAATCTTTCCAGAAGTCAGGAAAGGAGGGTTAGCTTCTCACTCAAGGGAAGCTCCAAAGGAGAAGATCCAGGAGTAGTCTTACCAGAAGCAGTCCAAGAGCCAGAGTCCCAGGTCAAAGTCCCAAGTCATAGCTCCAAGCTGCAGTCCCAGTCCAAGATCCTCCAAGCCGAAAATTCAGGTAGACCCCCTTGGACAGGAAGTTCATTACTTTTATAGTCCTTTTTCCATGTCACTTCTTGTCCCTTCCTCCACTTTACAGGAACCAATTGCAGTCTTTAAATTTGCTTAGCACTGCCCAGGGGGTGGTCAGTCACTTCTGGAGTTGTCACCCACTTTAGTAAGTGGCTTTTGGACCTCCCCTACTTAGCATTAAGTAGGGGCGTTTTCAGTTTTTGTTAATTAATTTAAAAATAGGCAATGGGAGAGTTAATCCTATTTTCACAGTTCCAAAGAGTACCTTGAGGTATCCAATAAGATAGATGGGTAAAACCTTCAGCCATAGGGCTGTTGTATACTACCCATGCTTTACCCCTGACCTTGGCAACTTTGGTGCAGTCTCGAGGCAGAGAGTCCCAAGTGAGGCAGCAAGGTAGAAAAATGGATAGAGTACTAAACTTGGAGTCAGAAAGACTTGAGTTCAAATATGACCTCAGAAATTTATTTAGCTGTTTAATGCTAGGAAGTTACTTACCAGCTGTCTGTTTCCTCGTCTGTAAAATGGGGATAATACTAGCATCTACCTTCCAGGGTTTTTGTAAGGATCAAATGAGACAATATTTGTAAAGTGCTTTGTCAGTCAGCAAACATTTATTAAGGACCAACTATGTGCTGGGCACTGTGCTTAGCATGGGGCATATAAAGAAAGGCAAAAAACAGTCCCTATTCTCAAAGAGCTCAACTGAATGGGGGAGATAACAAGCAAACAAATATGTATAAACAAGCTATATGCAGGATAAATTGGAAATAATGGAGAGAAAACATTATAATTAAGAGGAGTTGTGAAATGTTTTCTATTGGGAGGGAAGGGATTCCAGACCTAATGGATAGCCAGAAAAAAATGCCAGGCGATATCAAAAATCACATAAAAAATGTTTTAAATCTTTCTTGATTAGAGAAATGCAAATTAAAATGAAGCTGAGGTACTACCTCATACTCATCAGATTGGCCAAAATGACAATAAAGGAAAGTGGTAAATGTTGGAAGTGGTGTGGCAAAATTGGGACATTAATGCATTGTTGGTGAAGTTGTGAACGGATTCAACCATTCTGGAGGGCAATTTGGAACTATGCCCAAAGAGCTATAAAACTATACATATCTTTTGATCTGGTAATGCTACTCCTGGGTCAGTAACCTAAAGAGATTATAAAAAAGGGAAAGGGACCTACTTGCACAAAAATATTTAGAGCAGCCCTTTTATGGTGGCAAAGAATTGGAAACTGAGGGGATATCCATCAATTGGGGAATGTCTGAAGAAATTGTGGTACATGTTGGTGATGGAATACTATTGTACTATAAGAAATGATAAGCAAGATGATTTCAGAAAGAACTGGAAAGATCTTTGGAAACTGATGCAGAGTGAAATAAGCAGAAGTAGGAAAATAATGTACACAATAACAGCAATACTGGACAGTGATTATCTGTGAAAACTTGACTTCTCAGCAATGCAATTATCTGGGACAATCCTGAAGGATTTGTGACAGGGAATGCTCTCCACCTTCACAGAAAGACTTGTTGGAATCGTCTTTGACATCAGTGTCTTTGGTTTTATTTGAGGGTTTTGGTTCTGTATGACTTTGCTCTTACAACAATGACCAATATGGAAGTGTGTTTTGCATGACAAAAATGAAAAAATAAAGTAAAAAAATAACAAAATACCAGGCACTGAGAGATGGAATGTCTTTTTTGAGGAGCAGCATTTGAGGAGGCCATTATTATTGGACTGAGGAATAAGGTATACTAAGGCTGGATGGGCAGGGAAGATGGAGCAGGGTATAAGTTATTAGGAGTTTTGCATGCCAAATAGAGTATTTTGTTGTTTGTTTTTTTTTTTTTTGGAGGAAATAGGGAGCCACTGGAGTTTTTTGAGTATGGGGATTAATGGCATGATCAGACAGACCTGAGATTTAGGCAAATCACTTTGGTGACTGAATGGAGGATGGATTGGAATGGGAAGAGAGGCAGGCAGACCTCCCCAACAGACTATTACAATATTCAGAAGGGATGAGGGTCTGAACTTCAAGCAGGAGCATTGATAGGGGAAAGGAGGAGTATTGGGGAAATACTGCAAAGGTGAAATGGGCAGTCCTTGGCAACAATAAGATATTGGGGGTGGGGTTGAGAGAGAGTGAGGAATCCAGGATAACAAGTTATGGGTCTGAAGAACTGGGTTGATGGTGGTCCTCTCTACAGCAAAAGAAAAGTTTGAAGGGGGAAGGATTTAGGGGGAAAGAATTGGGTAGATAAATCAACTAGTGGGAGAGATTCAGATCTCACACAGGATATGACTCGCTGTCATAGAGTCTATGTTACAGGAAAGTCAATCAAGATGCAAGGCCTGGGACGAGGGCATAATATGGATACAAACTGAGTGGTCAAAAGCCTGGCACAGAGTAAACTGAACAGAACAAGTTTGCCTTCAGACAAAAATCCTCTTTTACCTGAATTGCTACACACTGGTCACATTTCCTTCAATTTCACCAAGGGGTGATCTTATCACTGATCAAATAGGGGACACCAAAAAAGTATGAGACGTAGCTCCTGACCCTCAAACACAACACATAAGAATTTCCCATTTCATGCCAAAAGCGGGATGAAGTTCCTGGGATCAAGGTTGCTTTCATTTTAAAATTCCAACCTTTAGTTTTTGCTTTACAGAACTGTAAGACATGGCATTAAAAAAAATGAACTCACCTGTTTTGTTCAAAGCAAGTTAGAAAAACACACCCAGGATCATCCTGAGATGTCAATAGACACGTGACAGATCCAGTTTTAAATATTCCATGCAGAGCACATTGTCAACACCTCCCATATTGAAGCTTAGCACACGATCTCCCTCTCTTTCCCATCTGTTCATTCCTTAGGTGCCTTTCAACCCAGGACTCAGGTGCTAGCCCAGGAAAAAAAAAAAAAAAGCAAATGTGAGTAGAGAATAAGAGGCAAATATGGGCACAAAACCCATGTTCGACAGATGCCTTTCTCGGGATTGGTCAGAAGATGGAAGGGTCCTGCAATGAGTCCCCCACATCCTACTAACTTCCAACTTGGCAGGGCTGTAGAAATCAGAATGGGTCCAGACTTCCAGACCACTCAGGCAAGGTTAGAAAAACACCCTTGATCAAGGATTATTGTTCTCAGCTTTCTCTTAGCAATGTTATGCACTTATTCAACCCTGTGCTCCTCTAAAGCATCATGTAAGGAGTGACATGTGAGGTAGTGAAAATTCTGAAGTATTCTGGGTTCCAACCTGGTTTAGGACTGCAGGGAATACCTGGTGGAATCCAACAAGCCAATTCTGGCCTCGAGATACTGCCAGTATCCTATCCATCTCACAGCATCCTGTGAGGGTTCAATGACCATGGACAGCAGCTTTCCAATCACCCAGGGTTGCAACTTTGATATTATTCTTGACTCTTTTCCTTTCCCTCACTTGCCTCCTTCCCATGCCCTTTTGGTGGCTTAATTTTGTCATTTGTATTTATTTTACTTTATTTTTTCATTTTTATTGTCATGTAAAACACACTTCCATATTGGTCATCTGCTTCCTTCTCTTCATTTGTATAATTTCTAGCCTAGTTCAAGACCTCATACCTCTCACCCTATTGTAATAGTCTTCTAATTGGTCTTCCTGCTTCCATTTTCTCCAATACAGTTTCTAAATAGTTGCCAAATTGATATTACTAAGACATACATCTGACCACATCAATCCCTTATTGAAAAACCCTTAGTGAATAGTGCCTCTAGGATAAAATATAAAATATCTTCTGCCTGACCTTTAAGCTTTCCACAATATGGTGCACACCTGCGTTTCCTTCTTAGTTCATATTACTTGCCTTCATGAACTTTGTACATTACTTGAACCAGTCTGCTTGCTGTTCTCACTACATGACATTACATCTTCCACCTCTATGATTTTGTGCTAGCAGTTCCCCATGCCTGGAATTCACTTCCCCTCTTCCACCTCCGCTTCCCAGAATCTCTAGCTTTCTTTCCAGCACATAGCAGGGACTACTTCCTTTACTGGGTTTGAGTTAGAGGATCTAAAACTTAAATATTGTTCTCTAGACCTCAGTTTCCTCATCTATAAAGCAAAAGGATTAGGCTAAATCAATCATCTCTATTTCCTTCTGTTCTAAAGCCATGAAACTATGTGAGACCTTTCCTGGTTCCTCTCATCATTAGTCATCTCTCTCTCTTGAAATTACTTTGTTTAACTTTGTATTAACTTATCTATGATATAAGATTATTAATAATAATTAATAGTGATCATTTTATAGAGTTATAAGGTTTGCAAAGCTCTCTCTATATGTTATCTCATTTGATCCTCACAGCAACCCTGGGAGGTAGGTGCTATTATTTTCCCTGCTTTATGGATAAGGAAACTGAGGTAGATAGAAGTTAAGTGACTTGCCTTGAATCTATTAAGTGTCTGAAGTAGGATTGTCAATTCCTGATTCCAAATCTACCATTCATATTCACAGATGCCATCTATGCCTCAATAGAATGCAAGCAACAAGCACCTTGAAGGCAGGAACCATTTCATTTTTGTCTCTGTGTCCCTAGTACCTAGCACAGGACTTCCTTCCTATATAGTGGATTCTTAATAAATGTCTGTTGACCCAGCTGTGTGACCCTGGGCAAGTCACTTGACCCCCATTGCCCACCCTTACCACTCTTCCACCTATGAGACAATACACCGAAGTACAAGGGTTTAAAAAAAATAAATAAATGTCTGTTGAATTGAATTAAATTGAATTCTGGTCTGATAATATCTTTGAATGTTTGAATTCCTTGCCAAGCACATTATCCCCAAATGCTTATGTTAAGATTAAAATTCTTTGGAGGCTGTATTTTAATTTATAATTATTTTTTAAATAATAAAAAGAGGGCCAGAGAAAGAAAAGGCACTGACCACATGTAACCAGCTGTTTGCTTCACAAGCCTGGTTACATGAGCTTCTCAGCCAGACCTCAGACTCACTGGACAGTCCTGAGCTCAACCATGTGTGTGCTCCAAGGCTCTCCAAACCTCACTCCACCCCTGACCCCCCTCCCCATGCAGCTACACCATGGGCCTGACCAGCATTCTCCTAGCCATGTATTCATGGTTTTGAGGCAAAAGAGACCTACTTCCTTTCCCCGATCCAATTATATGCTCCTTGTGATGTGCCTTTTCTAAGCCCATCCGATTTAACAGGCTCTGACCTCAGTCCAGATCTAACACAGGTCCTTCAGATGCCAGGAGTCACCAAGTGGTCCTTAGAACAGCTGCACAGCATCAGTAAAGTGTCTCCCAGCATTGTTGGGAGACCCATAGTCTCAGAGAGAATCAGTTCAGAGGTTCAGAAGGAAGATCCATTGCTTTAAAATCCAAAGTCAAGGGGGAGCTGGGTAGCTCAGTGGAGTGAGAGTCAGGCCTAGAGACAGGAGGTCCTAGGTTCAAACCCGGCCTCAGACATTTCCCAGCTGTGTGACTCTGGGCAAGTCACTTGACCCCCATTGCCCACCCTTACCAATCTTCCACCTATGAGACAATACACCGAAGTACAAGGGTTAAAAAAAAAAATCCAAAGTCATTTTGACAGATTAGTGTTAAATTTTTCTACTTAGGAGGAATTGTAATCCCCTTGTAATGGGTCAGAGGTTAAACTTGGGTTGGTTCATGGGTCTTCATATGGAATCTAACCAATGTCTCATTGAACATATTGTTGAGGTCAGCCTAAGTTTGGACTAGACTTCCAAAGGATGCAGTCAGAGTTCCAGATTTTGTCTAGGCTACCAAGAATCGAGCTGGGTTAGTTTATGAGTCTTGTTTAGCACTCTGAGTTATGTCCAAGCCAAGCCTCTGAAGTAATGCCACAGTGCAGACTCTCCAATCTACTGGTATGAGCCAGAACAGACACAGCTGGGGATTGCCCAGTACACTAGAGTAGGGCTGGGGTGGAGCCAAAATATTATGCAGCCACTGAGAACAGATGCCTCTCAATAAAGGAAGGATAGATATTGTATGTCAAGTATGAATCCATGAAAATGCATGCATCCTCTGCATTTGGACAGAAACTCTTGCCCAAGGGACCTCCTCAGCCATTGTTTGTTCTACTTTCAAGTAAATACCTTATTATAATGGCTAGAAAACTGGAGACCCATCCATTCACTAACCTTGACCCTTCACCCCATCTCCACCCATCCTTTTTGACCTGCAAACCCATAATTAGAGAGGTAACAAAAACAACCAGCTGCTAATTAATACTAATTAAATGAGTAATTAAATTAGATGCTAATTAATGAGCCAAATGTGCTTACTTTTTTTGTCCTAATTAAATTTGAAAGGTCACACGAGGGGAGTTGGACTCGATGATCTCCCAGGTCCTCTCTAGACTAATGTTCTGTAACTCCATGACTCTTAAGCTTCTCAAGTTTGTCCCCAACGTCCTCCCATTGACATACCTGTTTCCGATCTCTCCAGTCTTTGTAGGCATTCTGTGCATCTGTAAAAAACTGGAGAGGAGTAAAAGTACCTTTCTTGCTAATCTATTCTACAGCACTCACTCCATAGCTCTTGGAATAATTCTGTGCCTGAGGATCAGTAAATTGAAATGACATAAACAGATAAATAGAACTGATCCCAGCAAGAATTAGCAGAAGTAATAACAAAAAAGATCCCAGCTTGCTGAGAACATCCACACTTTGGTAAATGTGATCTTATTTGGCATACTCTAGGATACAAGCTTCTTAAAAGATGGAAACTGTCTTACTTCTGCCTTTGTATTGCCACTGCCTAACACAGTGCCTGGCACATAGTAGATACTTAAGAAATATTTGTTGACATTGATTGATCATAGAATTAGAGGTTCTTCTGAAGCTGAAACCAGGGCATGCTTTCTGAAGGGCAGTTTGAAAGATTCCCTAAACTCCCCTATTTCTGGAAATGGTAGAGTGGTGCTTGATTCCATCAGTTCTAGACAAGGGGTGAAACAGGTAAAGCAATTTCTCCTGAAGGATAACACTGTATTGGGCTTCTTCCTCCAGTGGGAAAGTTGTCAGCTTTTCCTATCTCGAAACGAAGTGAAAACACACTCTGGGAATTTCCCATCCAACCAGAGACCATGCTGAGGCAGCATCACACAAGCTTGTGCAGGATATAGTTCAATCAACAACAATTCATTTTATTGCCATTATTATTATTTCTATCATATACTAGTTACTGTGCTAGACGCTAAGGATACAAATAAAAAATGAAATGCTCCTTGCGCTCAAGAAGCATCCCCTCATCCTCCCTTCACTTCTACTTGTAAAGACTTAGTTCCATGATATCCCATTATATTTTGTTAAAATGTCAATGGGTTCAAATCTGACCTCAAATAAGTCCTAGTTCTATGGCCCTGAGCAAATAATTTAACCCCCATTGCCTAGTCTGGTGATGGCAAACCTATGACACGTGTGTCAGCACTGACATGCATAGCCATTTTCGATGACACGTGGCCACAAACAGAGAAGTATGGGGCCGAATGCCGAGGATGAAGCATTTGTTGTAGTGTAGTGTAGACACTCGGTGCACTATAGATGACAATTCTACCTATATTAATTTATTTATTTTGGTTTATTAAATACAGTTCCATATTACAATTATACATTTTTGTTATTTAAACTCTAAACATAGCGAAATCATGTTTTTTTTTCTCAAAGTGACACACCACCTGAGTTATGCTCAGTTTTTTGGTGAATTTTGACACACCAAGCTCAAAATTTTGACACACCAAGACTGTTATAAGATTCACCCTTGAAATTTAGATGTATGCCACTGGTTCTGAAAGTGAAATTCACAGATCCACAAGGGTCTCCAAGATCCTTTGGGAAGTCCATTAGGTAAAAGAATGTTTTGATAATAATACTAAGATGTTATTTGCCAATGTAAAGACTCCTCCCTTTTCCAACTACACATCTATATGAAGCCAGATTTCCTTCACATACTCCAACCAAAACAACATTATAACAGATTGAATGCAGAAGTAGATATGAGTGTCTTGCTAGCTTTCATCAGACATTAAAGAGATTCACAAAACTATATTTAAAAAATATTACTTTTCTTACTAAATTATTTTTTGTTTTGGGAAATAGTGATTTTTCATAGAAAATAATGGTATTTATGGTACCACATAAAGGATTTATTGGGGCAGCTAGGTGGCACAGTAGATAGAGTTCTGAAGGAGGCACTGTGAAGAGCTTGCAGCTTAGTCAGACATCAGTCATCCACTTCATCTTGAGCTATCACCAATTGTCACAAGTTTTGTCCTGCCATTATATTTTGAGGAATTAGGGAACACAAAGTTAATGACCTTGAACAATTCTGTCTCATTTAAATTCAACTCATATGCAAATCAAGATATCAACCCCTTAATGCCATTGGTCCTCTCCAAAAAAGGATAGGCAAAAACTATGCTAAAAGGTTTATAAATATGACTTCATTTAATCCTCACAACAACCCTGTGAGGTAGGTGCTATTATTTAACAGTTGTGGAAACTGAGTTAAAGAAAGATGAAGTGACTTACCCAGGATTACATAGCTAGTAAGCTCCCCTAGGCTGGATTTGAATTCAGGTCTTCCTAACTCTAAATGCCAAACATTGAAGTTTGCATTTATTATGAGGGTAGTCATTAGAGGCAGCTAGGTGTGGTAGTGGATACAGCACTGTATTTGGAGTTTGAAAGATCTGAATTCAAATTCTGTTCCAGATACTAAGTCTCTTTACCTCTTTCTACCTCAGTTTTTTTTTTTATCTGTGAGATGAGGACCTTAGCCTCAACGGCTTCTAAATTTCCTTCTAGCTCTTAATCTAGGATGTGGGATCTAGGATCTTAACAGGGATTGAACACAGGACCATCATGGTCAGATTTATATTTTTAAAATCTCCTTTTGTGCTCTTTTTTGAGGAGCACCCTAAGAAGAAAAAGGAACACTGAAAGAAGGGATTGTAGACAAATTCTTTCCACTCTATAAATTTGTCTGGAGCTAGTCCTAACCTATACTGAAGGATGTGCTTTATTATGGATGGGCTTTGAGCATGGGCTGGACCTCCATCTCTTGGATAATAAGATGCAATTCAGAGACTTACAAGCATTAGTTGATGGTTTCTGCTTTTCAGAAATCCTTCTCTTTGCCTTGCAGCCACCCTTTTCTGGGCAGATATTCCAGCAGTAGGAATGGGGTACCTGTACACTACTGTCCCACCATAGTCTAGACCAGTGATGGGCAAACTATGGCCCACAGGTGTAAAGTTGAAAATACCTTGTACTCCTTTTAAAACTACATTACCCATAATTCCTTAAGCCTTTTCCTATTGGTTGTGAGTTAAAACTACATTACCCAAACTCCTTTTCACCATACCCATAAGGCCTTTAGCCTTTTCCTATTGGTTGTGGGTTTCGCGGGCTGTTTTTGATATGGTTATGGTGGGCGTGTTGTCGGGTGTTTTTTGGAGAGAAGGCGCCATGGTGAAGGGTGAGTTAGGGTCTTCCCCAGGGCCTTTTAAATAAAAATCCTTATAAATATCATACTTTGGAGGCATTGAATATTAATTTCCATCTTTACACAGGCCAGATGAGGGCCCCCTGAAATGTTCTCTCTGGCTGTGTGACATTATTCCTAATCTGACAAATACAATGAGTAGGATATAATACAATGAAACTTCGAAAGAGTTGCCTTACAAACAGACTGACAGATGAGTATTTCCTTTCCTTTTGCCCCCTCTTTAAAAAGTTTTCCTATCACTGGTCTAGACATCTGATACAATGGTAAGCTAAGGAGGTTAATGTGGAGTACCAGCTGGCCAGAAATTTATTCTTATATCTTTTCCTTCTCTTTTTGGTTATTCTGAGTCAGATGCCTTCTTTTTGATTCAGAGCTTTTTTACAGTTAATTCCAGAAGAAATTTACAACTCCTGTCTCCTAGGTTTGTAATAAACATAAAAGAACAACGAATGAAATATGGAGAAATTGTCTCCCATAAAAAAGCCTGTATGTTCTCACCACTGTGGCCCAAGAGATACGTCAAATACACCTAACACATTGTCTACAAAGATAAGATGTATGGTGGGAATGAAATTCATGCCAACATTGATATAATCTTGAGAAAAATGATATAAAGATTAAAATCAGGAGATGGCACTTGAGATCAGCTACTGCAAACCTACTGGGTCTCTGGCTTTTCTCACTCATGTTGCCGATGCTGTCCTGCCTCCAAGATTTTCCTGGACCTATGAGAGTTTTTTACCCGCGAACTGTTGGCACCCAGACTAGGGACTTCTTGGAAAGGTAAATTCCCTAACCTCCTAAAAAGCCGAGGACGCTTCCCAATTCAAACAGCTAGGTCCTCATCCAAGGGAGCTGCAGGCCTGCTACCAGAGAGTGTGGTATAGCAGAGTGGGTAGATCAGAGCTTCTAAGACAAAAAGAACCTTTAAGACTCTTATCCTTTCAGTTAATAACCACCAATAGCTCAGCAATCTCTCAGAAAAGGAACATTTAAAATGACCGGAAAGTTTTCCTCTCCACCCCCACCTTCTACCTTTTTTCTTCTTTCTTTCCTCCAGCTAGAAAAATCAGTTCTGCCATAGTTTTTTCTTTCCCCTTTGGAAAGAGCCCAATTAGTAAGAACCCCAGGCACGTAGACACACACAGTGTAAGTTAAAAGGCTGGAACAAAATCTATTGGGCATCAACTGAGAAAAAGAAGGCAGGAATGACAATCATGATATCTGACAAAGCCAAAGTAAAAATAGATCTGATTAAAAGAGATAGGGAAGGCAATTACATCCTGATAAAAGGCAGTATAGATAATGAGGAAATATCAGTACTCAACATGTATGCACCAAATGGTTTGGCATTCAGATTTTTAAAGGAGAAACTATTGGAGCTTAAGGAGGAAATAGATAGTAAAACTATACTAGTGGGAGACCTGAATCTTCCTCTATCAGATCTAGATAAATCAAACCACAAAACAAATAGGAAAGAGGTAAGAGTTGTGAACAAAATCTTAGAAAAAATAGAGTCAATAGATATATGGAGAAAAATAAATAGGGACAAAAAGTAACACACCTTTTTTTCAGGAGCACAAAGTATATTGACAAAGACTGACCATGTACTAGGGCATTAAAAACTTTGCAAACAAATGCAAAAAAGCATAAATAACAAATGCAACATTTCTGGATCATAATGCAATAAAAATAATAATTAGTAAGGGTACATGGAGAGGCAAATAAAAAATTAATTAGAAATTAAATTATATGATTCTCCAAAATTGGTAGGTTAAAGAATGAATCATAGAAACAATTAATACTTTCATTGAAGAGAATGACAATGAGGAGACATCATATCAAAATCTATGGGACACAGCCTAAGCAGTACTCAGGGGAAAATTTATATCCCTGAGTGCATATATCAACAAATCAGAGAGGGAAGAAGTCAATGAATTAGGCATACAAATTAAAAAACTAGAAAGAGAACAAATTAAAAATCCCCAGATAAAAATTAAATTAGAAATCCTAAAAATTAAAGGAGAAATCAATGAATTTGAAAATAAAAACTATTAAGTTAATAAATAAGATTAGGAGCTGGTACTTTGAAAAAACTAATAAAATAGATATAGTACTGTTTAATCTAATAAAAAAAGGAAAGAAGAAAACCAAATTGATCATATCAAAGATGAAAAGGGTAAGTTCACCTCTAATGAAGAGGAAATTAAGGTAATTATTAAGAACTATTTTGCCCAATTATATGGCAATAAATACAGCAATCTAGGTGATATGGATGAATATTAAAAAAATATAAACTGCCTAGATTATCAGAAGAGGAAATAGAATACTTAAATAATGCCATATCAGAAATAGAAATCGAACAAACCATCAAAGAACTCCCTAGCAAAAAAATCCCCAAGGCCAGATGGATTCACAAGTGAATTCTATCAAATATGTTTTTTTTTATCTGAAACGTTTATTTAATTAATTAATTTAGAATATTTGTCCACGGTTACATGATTCATGTTCTTTTCCTCCCCTCTGCCCACCCCCTTCCTGTAGCCAACAAGCAATTCCACTGGGTTTTACACGTGTCATTGATCAAGACCTATTTCTATATTATTAATATTTGCACTAGGGTGATTGCTTACAGTCTACATCTCCAATCATATCCCCATGGACCCATGTGACCAAGTAGTTGTTTTTCTACTGTGTTTTTACTCCCACAATTCTTTCTCTGGTTGTAAATAGCATTCTTTCTCATAAGTTCCTCAGAATTGTCCTGGGATCATTGCATTGCTGCTAGTAGAGAAGTCTATTACATTCGACTATGCCACAGTGTATCTCTTTGTACAATGTTCTCCTGATTCTGCTCCTTTCACTCTGCATCAATTTCTGGAGGTCATTCCAGTTCACATGGACTTCCTCCAGTTCATTATTACTTTGAGCACAATAGTATTCCATCACCAACAGATACCACAATTTGTTTAGCCATTCCCCAATTGAAGGGCATCCCCTCATTTTCCAATTTTTTTGCCACCACAAAGAGTGTGGCTATAAATATTTTTGTACAAGTCTTTTTCCTTATGTTCTCTTGGGGTATAAACCCAGCAGTGGTATGGCTGGATCAAAAGGCAGTGAGTGTCACTTATGTTGTTAAGGATCCTCTTCTATGAAATCTGGCCAGAAGACTACTGTCCTGTCCAGACTCCATTGCTTAGAGCAGAGACTGCTATTTTACTTGTAGCTTGTCATCATCATCATCATCATCATCATCATTGTCATCTCCATCATCATTAGAAGATGATTTATTATTAGAGCAGAGCAAACTTGCAGCATCCCTTCCCAAGATCCTATGCAGTGTTTCTATTTTCTTTTGTAAGCATATTTGCTATTTTAGCTGTCATTTTCTTTACTCAAAGCTATACCTCTACTTCTTCCCGTCTGCTTGATTTTATTTCATTTCTACCCTTTCTCTCTCTGTCTCTGTCTCTTTATCTCTGTGTCCCTCTCTCCTTATCTCTCTCTCTCTCTCTCTCTCTCTCTCTCTCTCTCTCTCTCACACACACACACACACACACACACACACACACACACACACGAGAAAATCTGTCCAGTAGGGGTTTTTTTAGCCAGTTTACTTTTAAAACAAATAAAAGAATTAGCACTTTTCCTTTGGAAAGAAAATCTCCCTGGAGAGGTCAAATAATGAATACCTCACTAGGTCCAGGGGAGTTTATCTCTGTCTTGGAGCCTGAGGGATCAATAGTAAATGAACACTAAACATAAAAGGGGTGTGTATGCATGTGTGTGTCCTCATTAAATTCCCATCTCACTGGATTCTATATGATGAAGTAGTACAAGAACACCAGAGAAAGTCACCATTCCCAAAAGAATATTTTCCTAGCATTCCTTTTGCTAGCCCAGTGATTTGCATGTGCAATTGAATAGAATACTTGGGTAATATAACAAATGTTAGTTGTGGGGACCATTTCAATCCTATTTTGTCAGTATAGGTGCTTCTTTTATATGTACAGATCATAACCCCTCCCCCACATGTTAGATTGTCTTTGTGGGTTACTGTGATAGCAAAAATTTATTACCTAGGGCAGTAATTATGAACCTTTTAGAGACGGAGTGTCAGGCACCACCTTGATTATTTTATTGTTGTCCAGTTGATATAACACTTTTCACATGTTCAACAAGAAAATCCTTGTTTGTTTATTACAGATTCATTCCTATTTCTTTCAAGGGCCTTCCAAGAAGTAGACTTTATCCTTTGATACTTCCCTATCACTCATGTGATTGGTGCATCTTTCAACTCCAACTACGTGTGCTATTGGAAATTTTGGGATCCTTGAATTACATTTCCCATGAGCTCACTGGCTTCCTGACTTGCACAATGACATAGACAGAAGGATAAAAACTGAGGGGCTGGTTTTTCACTTTCTCTTTGCTTCCAATCCAGCAGCATGGCAGTCAAGGGCATGCCTTTTAAACTGACTAAGCCAGAATGGCATGTGGCTTCATTTTCTATTGGCTACTAATAAATCTTTAAAAAAACATATTTTTAAAGTTATCCTTTTTTAAAATTAATTTTATTTTTTACATATGTACTCCCCAGCCCCACCCCCTTGCCATTATTTGGGTCCTATTTTGCACCTGAGCTTCACCAAAGTGACTGAAAATCTTCACTGTTCTCTGAAAATCAGGAGGAATGAATGATCTATTCCATATTCAACTTTCATTCCTGCTGTGGATATCTCTAGTATGTAGACAATTGGATATACTACAGGCTAATGATGAAGAAGCCTACTTGAATTTCTATGACCCATAGAACACTTGGTCCTGTGGCCCCCAGTGGGTGAATGGGGGGCAATAGCAGTAGCTTGAATAGCTGTACAGTTCCACTCATATACCCACAAAACAACTGGGACCAAATGATTCTGGGAATCATAGATTTATTGTTATTGTAAGAATCCTTAGAGATCATCTAGTCCAACTTTCTCATTTCACTGAAGGCAACTATGGACTAGAGCAATTAGATAACTGGGCCAAGGTCATACAGGGAGTAAGAGGCTAAAGAATGATTTGAACCCAGGTCAACAAACTGAGAAGTCACTTTCTACTTTTCAATAGAGGCAGCTAATGGTGCAGTAGATAGAACATTGGGTTGGGAGATAGGAAGATCTGAGTTCAAATCTGACCTCAGACACTTAATAGTAATAATAGATAGCATTCATAAAGTGCTTTTATATGTGCTAAACACTTTACCAATTTTATCATATTTGATTTTCACGGCCACCTTGGGAGGTCGATTTATTATTATTCCCATTTTACAAGATGAAGTGATTTGCCCAGGGTCCTCCAGATAGTAAATAGCTTCAAATTCAACCTCAGACACATGGTAAAAACTATATAAATGTAAAGTATTATTAATTACTGCTGCTACTACTAGTAATAATAGTAGTATCAATGCTACTAGTACTATTGCTACTCTACTAGTACTTTTAACTCACTAGTATTGCAACTACTATTGTTACTACTACTACTAGCACTACTACTCACTAGTACTGCTGCTACTATTACTACTCTTGCTGCTGCTGCTACTAAATGTCTGAGGTCAAATTTGAACTCAGGTCTTCCTGACTCTGGGCTCCACACACTATCCACCACACTATTGCTATCACCTGTGTGAGCCTGGGCAAATCACTTAACCTTTCTCTGCCTCTGTTTCCTTAATTATAAAACAGATAATAAACAGCACCTTCCTATCAGGGTTGTTGTAAGAACAAAATGTGACACTATTTGTAAAGCATATAGCATAGTGACTGACACATACTGGGTTTAATTAATACTTGTTTCTTTTCTTCCTTTGTTGTTGTTCAGTTGTTTCAGTCATGTCCAACTCTTCATGATCCCATTTGGGGTTTTCTTGGCAAACATGTTGGTATGGTTTGTCATTTCCTTCTCCAGCTTATTTGACAGATGAGGAAACTGAGGCAAAGAGGGTTAAGTGGCTTACTTAAAGCCACCCAGCTACTAAGTGTCTGAGGCCAGATTTGAACTCAGGAAGATGAGTCTTCCTGATTCTAAGCACGGTGCTCTATCCACTATGCCACCTAACTGGCACAAGAGATGAATGGAGAAATTATATTATGCTTAAAGATCTAATGGAAAAATGAAATAATTTCAATGCTTAATATATATGCACCAAATTTCATAGCATCCAAGTACTTAAAGGAAAATATAATAGAATTACAAAGAAAAATAGACAATAAAAACAAAATAATTGAGAGAAAGAAAGAAAAAGAGGAAGGAAAGAAGGCAGAAAGGAAGGAAGAATATGAATAAGACTTTAGAAAAATAAGATATGAGGAAAGAAAGAAAAATACTTCTTTCCTAGTTTGCATAGCATCTTTACACAAATTGACTAAGGGTTAGAATATTTTAAAACTTATAAATAAATTCAAAAAAATGAAACTCATCCATTATTGACTATAATGTCATAAAAATTATAATCAGTAAAGCACCTTTAAAGAAAGGATTCATAATTAAATGGAAACTTAATTCTAAACAATTGGTGGATTAGAGGATAAATTCTAGAAACAATAGCTAATTTTATCAAGAATATGATGATAAAACAAAACTTTTAGGACACTACCAAAGCAGTCTTTATGGAAATATGTGTATTTCTAAATAATTTCATCAATAAGAGTGAAAATAAATCAATAAATTGGGAAAGAAAGAAACAAAGGAACAAAAAACAACTAGACAAACAACAAAAAAAATGAATACAAAAAGAGAAGTTCTGAAAATCTCCAAGATTAACAAAATTGATAGCTAAGGAAAAACCCCAATTAAATTGATAGATAAAATGAGGAGCCATTTTTAAAACATGATAAAATAGGTAAACCATTTTCTTGAGAGAAACCTAGAGAAACTAAATTGTCAATTAAAAAAATACAAAAGACAATTCAACATCAAATTAAGAAATCAAAGAAACTTTTACATACTATTTTACCTAATAATATGCCAACCAAACTATTGAATGAAATGGATCAATATTAAAAACATATAAAATATACAAATTATTGGGAAAAGAAGTAGAAACTTTAAATAATCCAATTGAACAAGCTATAAATGAGCACTAAAAGGATCAGAAATATTTACAACTGAATTCTATCAAATATTTGAAGAATAATTATTCCAATATTATATAAACTAATTGCAGAAATAGGAAAAGAAAGGATATTCTCAAATTTCTTTTATGATATAAAGATGACCATGATACTGAGACCAATGGCAACTCACAGGACAAGCAAGCTAGTCTAGCTGAAGCAAGTTACCCTAAGGGATAAACAGGAGGTAGCATGAGCCAGGCATATCAACTCACAGCAACCACCTTGACCATAATTTCCTCTCAGACTCTGCGAGAGAAAGCCAGGGACTTAGTCCTTGCCATTAAAGTTCTTGGCATTATCAAATAGTTCAACATCAGAAACAGGTATTATTTTATTACTGGAAATGGCATTAAACAAGAGGAATTTCCATCTATTTTGCCACTGTATCCTAAGGGCTTGGACTTTTTCATATGCCTTGCAGCTGAAATCTTTCATATATTTGATTTCCTCCTTTAGAATATGAACTAAGGGACTGTCTCCTAGAACTTACTGAAGTGCTTTGCACATACTAAGTACTTAATAAATGGTTTTTCCTTCATTCACTCATTCATCCAGGGAGACACAAAACACACACAAAAAAACTATACACTAATATTCCTAAAGCATATTGATGCAAAAATATCTAATGAAATGTTCGAAAAGAGACTATAGTAATATACAATAGCTGATATACTTTGACCAGGATAGGTTTTGTAATGGCAAAAAAAGTTGGTTTAATAATAAAAACATAATAGAACACATCAAAAAATAACAATAACAAAATCAGGATTTTATTAATAGTTATAGAAAAGGGTTTTGACAAAATGTAACAACCATTTATGTTAAAAACTTTTTAAAAGCATAAGAATAAATGGATCTTTCCTTAGCGTAATAAATAGTATCCATCTAAAAGCAAAAGCTAGCATTTCAGTAATGAAGAAATATCAGAAGCCTTTCCAATAAAACTAAAGCAAGGATATCCATGGTCACCACTATCATTTAATATAATTACAGAAATGCTTGCTGTTGCAGTAAGTAAGGCAAGAAAATTAGATTGAGGGAACAAATACAGGCAAAGAGAAAACAAAATTCTATGATTGTTAATTTAGAGAACCCTAAAGATTCAACTAAAAATTACTTAAAATAATTACTTTAGCAAAGTAGGACATTATATATATATATATATATATATATATATATATATACTTCTTTCCTAGTTTGCATAGCATCTTTACACAAATTGACTAAGGGTTAGAATATTTAAAACCTTATAAATAAATTCAAAAAAATGAAACTCATCCATTATTGACTATAATGTTGTAAAAATTATAATCAGTAAAGCACCTTTAAAGATTTATATATATACATATACATATATATATATATTTATTTATATATATAGCATTAACCTTTCTGCCAACAATAATGTAAGAAGAGATAGAGTAATTTCTCTTTAAAAAACTATATATATAGTATTCAAAATATGTATAAAATATATGGGAGTCCACCTACCAACTCACTAAAGATGTTACAGAAAGTATTTTACCAAAAATCTTTGCAGAAATAGACACTCTTAAATAATTGAATAAATATTAATTGTTCATGGTTGGGCTGTACCAGTGTAATAAAAATGACATTAGAATTTAAATCGATGTATTCATTTGGTACCATGCTAATATTAGATGGTTACTTTTTAACCCTAGAGACAATAATAACAAAATTCACGAGGTACAACAAAAACTCAAGAATATTAAGGGAAATAATTTTAAAATAAAGTGAGTCCTAGATGTACCAGACCTCAAGATGTACTAGAAAGCAGTAATAATAATTTTGTATGTTCTATTTCATACTGGTTAATAAAGAGCAAAGTTAATTAGTGGATCAGATTAAGTATATAATATTTGGAAGAAAATGAACATGTTAGTGAGTATGCTCAGGGTCACTCTCCCAGAGTCAGACTGTTAAATATCTCCCTCAGGATTCTATTTGGTACCTTTGAGGGATGTGGGATGTTCTTTCTAATGTCATTTGCTTAATTCCTCAAAAGTTTTGTTCCTCCCACTATTAGCCATCAGTAACTAGCACTCAGATTCCACTTAACCAATAAGCATAAATTATCTTTTTTTTTTAAACCCTTACCTTCCATCTTGGAACACATTCTGTGTATTGGTTCCAAAGAAGAAGGGTGGTAATGGCTAGGTAATGGAGATTAAGTGACTTGTCCAGGGTCACGCAGCTAGGAAGTGTCTGAGCCCAGATTTGAACCCAGGATCTCATGTCCCCTCCCATTAAAGCCAGACACTTAATCCGCTAAGCCACCTAGCCATCCCCTATAAATGAACTTTTACATAAGGATACTTATTTCAAAGAGAAAAAATATTTAAAAAGAGAAAAATTATAAATAGTTTTCCACAATACCTTGTGGAAACACTCTTTCCTAAATCATATTGTTCTCTGAGGGAAACAGACTTACAGTTTTCATCATATAAATGGTCTCATCAAGCACATGTTCAATTATGGTATCTTACATATGAATCCCATCTCAACTACTGCTAGGCTAAGTTGCTCCTTGAACCTTTGGACAATCAGTACATAAAACCCAGCATAGACTTAATTCCCAGGCTCTCAAACTCTTGTCATAGTTGATTTTTCTCCTCAACTTTTAAATTTGCCAAGTCAAAGGCTCCGGATTAATATTCTTTCTTTAAACACCAAAGCAGCTAAAAAACAGACAGTCATGTTCATGGGGCCACAGGTAAGTTTTGGAGGGAAAGGGCTCAAGCTATCTCCTCTTCCAGTATTGTCTCTCACCAGACAGAAGCTATCAGCAAAGGAGTCAAATCAAGACCAGAGGTCCCACCAGGAGACTGGTTAAGGATAAGTTGGATCCTTTGAAGGTGCTTCCAGGTCCAGTTATCTAATGGCAGCTAATCATAGCCAGTTACAGAATATCTATACATGCTCTAAAGTCTCTCCAAAGTACTCTTGTGACACATTATCACAAATCTCACAGAAGTTTTTCCAAGTGAGGAATCACATCAGACCCACATAATGATGAATTCCATGCATGCTTATAGGATCTGGCCTACTAGCCAATCCCTTATTAAATAACATAGTGTTTATCAAACCCAAACATTCAACTACTTGTATAAAAATTAACTATTTGATTAAAAAAAAAACACCAAGAAATTGGAAAGCAATCTGGAAGAAACTAAGGTTAGATCAAAATCTAACATCATATATCACAACATCTCATCATATATCACAATAAATTCCAAATGAAAACATGACCTAAATATAAAAAGGTCACGTAATAAACAAATTTAGAGGATAATGGAAAGAAACACCTTTCAATGCTATGGATAGGGAAAGACTTCTTTACAAAACAAGGGATAGAAATTGGATATGCAACTCAAAAAATTAGAAAGCAAGCAAATTAAAAATCCCCAGATGAAAACTAAATTAGAAATACTAAAAATTAAGGGAGAAATTAATAAAATCGAAAGTAAAAGAACTATTGAATTAATAAATAAGACTAGAAGCTGGTACTTTGAAAAAACAGATAAAATAGACAAAGTACTG
>NC_058132.1:400092489-400176452 GCF_016433145.1 Gracilinanus agilis
TACTATAAAGCAGCAGTCATCAAAACAATATGGTACTGGCTAAGAGATAGAAGGGAGGATCAGTGGAATAGACTTGGGGTTAATGACGTCAGCAAGACAGTGTATGATAAACCCAAAGAGCCCAACTTTTGGGACATGAATCCACTATTTGACAAAAACTGCTGGGAAATTTGGAAAACAATTTGGGAGAGATTAGGTTTAGATCAACATCTCACACCCTACACTAAGATAAATTCAGAATGGGCGAATGACCTGAATATAAAGAGGGAAACTATAAATAAGTTAAGTGAACACAAAATAGTATACCTGTCAGATCTCTAGGAAAGGAAAGATTTTAAAACCAAGCAAGAGTTAGAGAAAATTACAAAATGTAAATTAAATGGTTTTGATTATATTAAGCTAAAAAGCTTTTGTACAAACAAAAATAATGTAGTCAAAATCAGAAGGGAAACAACAAATTGGGAATAAATCTTTATGACAAAAAACTCTGACAGGGGTCTAATTACTCAAATATACAAGAAGTTAAATCAATTGTATAAAAATTCAAGCCATTCCCCAATTGATAAAAGGGCAAGAGACATGAATAGGCAATTTTCAGGTAAAGAAATCAAAAGTATCAATAAGCACATGAGAAAGTGTTCCAAATCTCTAATAATTAGAGAAATGCAAATCAAAACAACTCTGAGGTATCACCTCACACCTAGCAGATTGGCTAAAATGAAAGAAAGGGAGAGTAATGAATGCTGGAGGGGATGTGGCAAAATTGGGACATTAATGCATTGCTGGTGGGGTTGTGAACTGATCCAACCATTCTGGCTGGTGATTTGGAACTATGCTCAAAGGGCTATAAAAGATTGCCTGCCCTTTGATCCAGCCATACCATTGTTGGGTTTGTACCCCAAAGAGATCATAGATTAAACAGACTTGTACGAAAATATTTATAGCTGCGCTTTTTGTGGTGGCAAAGAACTGGAAAAGGAGGGTATGTCCTTCAATTGGGGAATAGCTGAACAAACTGTGGTTTATGCTGGTGATGGAATACTATTGTGCTAAAAGGAATAATAAACTAGAGGAGTTCCAGGTGAACTGGAAAGACCTCCAGGAACTGATGCAGAGTGAAAGGAGCAGAGCCAGAAGAACATTGTACACAGAGACTGATATACTGTGGTAAAATCAAATGTAATGGACTTCTGTACCAGCAGGAATGCAATGACACAGGACAGTTCTGAGGGATTTATGGTAAAGAACGCTACCCACATTCAAAGGAAGATCTGCAGGAGAGGAAACATATAAGAAAAGCAGCTGCTTGAACACATGGGTTGAGGCGGACATGATGGGGGATGTAGACTCGAAACGACCATACCAATGCAACTATCAACAATTTGGAAATAGGTTTTGATCAAGGACACATGATAAAACCAGTGGAAATGTGCGTCGGCCATGGGTGGGGGGGGGGTGCGGGGGGTAAAGGGGAAAGTAGGAGCATGAATCATGTAACCATGTTAAAATGATTATTAATAAATGTTTAAAAATTTTTTTTAAATTAAAAAAAAAACCAAGGGATAGAGAGGGCTGTAGGAAATAGAATGGTTGAAGCTAAAATCAGAAGGGAAATAAATACTTGAAAGGAAAATATCTTTGGAGCAAGAGTCTGATAAAGTTCTTATATCCATAATAGGTAGGGAATTGATTCAAATATATAAGAACAAAATCCATTCCCCAATAGATAACCAAAGGATATAAACAGAGAGTCCTCCAAAAATATATGCACAAAATTCTCCAAGTTGGTAATAATAAGAGAAATGCACATGCCTATCTAACAAAGCTGATTTTTAAAAAAGGAAAATGATGATTACTGGAGGAGAAGTGAAGGATAGACACACTAATCCATTGCTGGTGGAATATGAATTGGTCCAACCATTCTGGAAAGCAATTTGGAGCTATTCTCCCAGTCATTAAACTGTGCAAACCCTTTGATCCAATAATATTCTGACTCCAAAGCCAAAACTTTTTTCACCATACATGGTAGGAACCCAGTGACAACCACTAAACAGGCATTTCAAATCAAGTAAATCAATAATTCATCTGAGAATTTCCATACCCTGATGATGAGAGAAAATCTGCTGGACCAAGAAGGAAGGGCCCTACTCATTTCTTGCTTCGCTACTCAAGAAGAATCCCTCCCCCAGACCTCCCACTGCCCTAGCAGTCACCAAACATCAGAGCAAAGGGAGGCAGGTATTGTCTCTGAATTGTGCGGACCAGTGTGTGGCTTCAATGACTAAAAACAAATCAATTCCCCTGGTTATTTATTGCTAGATAGAACAACTTTGAGCTGAGTAAGGTAAAATTAAATATTGTAGTAAGTAGTTTCATGTATGTTTAGTTTCATATATATAGTTAGTGATTCAGGTATGTTTAAATAGTTAGTTTTATGTTGCCTGATCCAATAGGTTAGTTCATTCAGGCATACAATAGTACGTTAGGCAGTTCTTTTTAAAATCAATCTTAGCACTGTGGTCATCTGAAGTTTCTTTCTTTTTTCTTTTTTTTTTTTAAAGAGCTGGTCAACTGATGACACCTCCCCATCAAAATAAATCAGGCTAAAAATAAACAAAGGAATGCAGGCCTCTTCTAGACAAAGGCACATTTCCTTAAGCTTACTGGGCAATAACCAAAGCATTGGCTACTCTATTAGCCTTATTCATCCTGTTATACTCCCATTTTCTTGCCTTTTAAAATATGTCAAAGGAAAAATATGTAATCTAAAATATCTCTAAGGCTATGTCTGAGAATCTGTGAAGTTCCTTCTGGTCATAGGTCATCACTAAAAGATCAAAGGAAAAAATGTTCTTACAGAACAATCCTACCCAAGTAACTTTCTAGTATAGAATTCTCAACACACTACCTTCCTACTCAAAAAACTTTCAATGGCTCCCCACTGTCTGGTGAATAAAAGGGTAAGTGTTTGATCCTGGCATTGAAAGCCCTCCACAATCTGGTTCCAACCTTCTGACCTACCCAGATAGACTGGACTATTTTCAATATCTTCCTATAAATGTAGGTGTATATATAGAGATAACTATATGGAGCTGTCAATATTCAAAACACATGTATATTCATATATGTTATAATATAATACAATATAATTAACATAACATAAATGCACATATGCAACACAGTCATTCCCTTCAAGAAGTCTGAGATGCTATTGGATATAAGACAAAGACACAAAATATTTCATGCTCTATTAGTCAAGTACTACTAATGGTGTGTTTTTCCCCTCCCAAATACTGTGGAAATTTGGAAGATAGAAAAAATATTTCTGATTAGTAAGATTTCACCTGAGACTTAATGGATTTTAATTTTTAGTGATAGAAAGGAATAGTAATCTGGGGAGAGGGAAGCATGTGAGCAAAGGTGTAAAGGAAGATAGGAAATAAGAACAGTGAATGCTTAGAAATTAATAAATAATCTTTAGCTGGAGCATTAGTGTGTATAGATGGAGATAAGACTAAAAACATAGTTCAACACCAGACTCTGAAGGATCTTGAATGCCGAGATACTCAATGGACTATATAAAACTTTGGAGAGCAGATGCTCTCCAAGAGTATATCTTAGAGGAAAGGATTTGGTATAGAGGATTTCTGATAAAGCCAACACGTAATCAGCAAGATGGCAGACTAGATATTTTCTCTGATTCTCATGACCTCTTCAAAACAGAAATTATAAACTAAAGATAAAATAACTTCAGCTGTCTCCTTGGTCTAGGACATCCGAAACCAAAGAAAGATTAAAAAAAAATACATGAAATGATGTATACTCATGAATACTATGCATATATGCTCATATAGCACTCCCTGTATGATTGTCCACTATTCTAATTGTCATCAAGGGAAAACTACATTTTGGCTTCCGGGTTAAGATGGCGGCAGAGTAAAAAGCAGCTGCCTGACCTCTCCTAACCCATGCATATAGGACTCCTCAAGAAGACATAAAAACAAATCCAGATGAATGAAGGGACCCCACAACAGGGCTCAGCATTGAAGGTACGTGGAATTGTGGCATTTCCATGCTATAAAGGATATATAGCTCACTAAAACATGAGCTGAGCAACCCCTTCCCTCACCCCACACCACCTACAGTGCCAAAGCCAGTGCAAAAGAGTTAGAGCAAGTTTGGGGCACCCATTAAGTCATTGGCAGCTCCAGGGCCTGCTCCTGAGAGTAGCAAGACTTAAGACCCCAAGAGGCTAAAGAACGCACAGATTTTGAACACAGACCCTGAGTGCAGGTGCAGACACAGATCCTCAGTCCAGGCATAGACTCAGATACTGAGCGCAGGTGAGGACCTTGAGTGGGGACCCAGTGCAGAGGGGTGCACAACTGTGGAAGCAGTGCCGAGACTGTTAAAGGAGCTTCAGGCAGAAGAACAAGCAAGGGGACCACCAGGAGGCTTGACCCTGAGAACAACTAGACCTGAGACCTCAGGAGCCTAAAGAGCGCAGACAGACCCTGGGTGTGAGCATAAAGCTGAGAGGGCACGCAGCTCACAATGGCAAGGCAGAATCAGGAACCCCAGAAGAGAAAGATGAAGAAGAAACCTTTAATACTCGACAAGTTTTACACAGAAAAAATCCAGACAACAGAGCAAACAGCAGAGGAGAACAAACAAGTAACCATATCCAAACCTTCCCAAAATAATGAAAATGGGTCACAAGGTCTTGAAGAGTTCAAATCTGAGATTATGAGAAAGATGGAAGAGACCTGTCAAGAAAATAACAGTTTAAAAGGCAGAATTTCGCAATTGGAAAGTGAGGCAAGTAAATAGAAGACCAGAAATGACCAGAATGAAAAGGAAAACCAGTCTCTAAAGGCTAGAATTGAGCAATTTGAAAAAGATGCCCCCAAATCAAAAGAATTGATAAGCAAATTGGAGACCAAAATCAAACAGCAGGAAAACAGGATAGACCAAATCGAAAAGGAAAATCAAAAGCTTATAGCAGAAAACTAGTCTCTAAAAACAAGAATTGGGCAAGTAGAAGCCAATGATCTCTCAAGACAGCAAGAACAAATAAAACAAAGTCAAAAGATTGATAAAATAGAAGGAAACATGAAATATCTCAATGAGAAATTGACAGATCAAGAAAACAGGCCTAGAGGTGACAATTTGAGAATCATTGGTCATCTTGAAAAAGCAGAAATTAATAGAAATTTGGACTCCATACTAAAAGAAATTATTCAGCAAAACTTCCCTGAAGTTCTACAACAAGAGGGCAAAATAGACATTGAAAGGATCCATAGATCACCCTCTACACTAGACCCTGAAAAGACAACCCCCAGGAATATAATAGCCAAATTCAAGAGCTTCCAAGTAAAAGAAAAAAATTTACAAGAAGTCTATTGTCATCAAGACTGCAACAAATACCCAAGGACCCAACTCGCAGTCTCAGAACAAAAACCAACACCAGCCCTCAGGTCCCTTCCTTCTTTTCCATGCTATGAAGGTTCCAAGAAACTGCAGAAAATCATTAAGACTATGATAGCCAGAACCAGAGCAACATTCTGTACTGCAAAAGATATCTATAGGAAAGTAGAGGAACAGAGAAAAAGGAGCAGGACAGGTGTTGGCCTTAAAATAGAACTCAACTTCATACCTTGACCTACTGGTCTTCCCAGAGCCTCAGAGACCCAGTCTACAAATGACAGAAGTCACCAGCTGCAATATCTCTAAACTGCCAGTCTGGAGAACTAAGGAACAGAGGGAACAGGACTGGATAGTGTATGTGTGCAGGCTGTGTAGTATGCTATAAAACCTGAGGGAAAGAGCCCAGTGCCCAATCAGGTCCACCTTAAAGTCACTTGGGGCAGAAACTATGTTGGTGAACTGTGAATTCCCTGGGGTGGACCAAGACTGAGATACTCTGAGATCCAGCTCCCAGAAAAACCACCATCAGTGGGAAAGGAGTCAGAAAGTGAGTAATAGGGGGTAGGGATAAAGAGGTAACCAGAAACTGAAACTAAAAGACCTTGAACGTAAGCAGATAAGTCAACAGAGAAGACATTAACAGTAGAAGGAAATATAGACTCCAGACCTAGCAAATGGGTTTAGGTAACTATTAATAAAATACTTCAAAACAAAGTAAAACAATCCAATAATCAATGAGCCAGAGGACCTATGGAATATGAGAACAAGGAACCACAACAGGCTGCTCCTGAGTGGTTTAAAACAGTCCTGAGAATTATTAGAGCAGAATTTATGGCTGGTACAGCAAATATAAAGGGCATGGGAAAAAATTTGAATCTGCAATGGCAAGTCTCACCAAAAAAGACAGAAAAGTTGATTTGGAATGTAAATACAGTGAAGTGAAGAGAAATCTGTAAGAAGACAAGGAAAAAAACATTAAAAGAAAATATGCTACATATTCATTTAAAACATACCAATCTCAAAAATAGCATGTGACAAGACGACCTATGAATTGTAGATCTACCATAAGAACATGACAAGTATTAAAAAAAAAACAAACCTAAACATCATTATGCAAGAAATAATGCAAAAAACTACTGAGAACTTCTGAACACAGAAAATGAAATGTCAATTGAAAGGATTCAGATTGTCTCCAGGAAAAAAAGGGGTTACAAATTCCTAGATACATAATGGTTGAATTGACCAATTTAATTCAGAAACAAGAGAGTTCTGAAAATGATCCGGGGAGAACAACCTTCAAATACAAGGAAATGGAAAATTGAATAACACAAGACTATTCTGGACCAACTAGAAAATATAGGAGGGAATGGATTAAAGTGTTTTGAAGAGTAATAGAACTCAGGATGCAGCACAGGATGACCTACCCTGCAAATATGAGCTTAACCATAAATGAAAAAGATAGATGTTGAGTAATAAAGTTATTTGAAATATTCTTAGAAAGAAAACCAGATCTAAAGATATTGTTTGCTTTTCAGATTCTCCAGACAACAGAAATGCAGGAGTGATTAAATTCATTATCCAGACAGCAACACCAACAGAATGACAACAGGCAGACCAGTAAGAGCCTCAAAATGTACACAAAGAGACCTGGGTGAAGCTTGACTTTAGTTGGAGGTAACAGTGCTGACACTATCTACAAGTGAGTCAATTTTTTCTTTGTAGGACTACATTACAAAATAGGAAGGCATGTGAACGGAACTAGGGAATGTAATAAGGGAATTTTGCAGTGATGTAATAAGGGAATCTACAGGATGTAATAAGGGACTGAAGCTAGGGGTAATAAGGGCTTAGGCTATAGGTAGTGGCTGGTTGGAATAGGGAATAAGGCAAGGCAAGGGACCCAAGGCTGGAGGTAATCAAGGGAATAGGCTAGGTAGTAGGGAAATTAAGACAGAGGTATGGTTTCCCTACTACCTAGCCTATGGGAAATGGGAAATTCTTTGTCAAGAGTAGAAAATTGGAACTACTAGAGACAACAAATACCTGGGGAAACGGGAAAGAGGTAGGGCATGAAGATTTTGAGGCAAATAGGAAAAGAAGGTAGCCAGGGGTGGAGTATAGATCAGTTGTTCTGTCATTCACTCTCCATGAGCCCATTGGGCATAGTTATCCAAGGGGTTTTCTTGACATAAAAAAGTATAAATCTTATTTTGTCCTTACAATAACCTTGGGACATGTACTAGAGTTATCCCTTTTTTGTTGTTGTGGTTCAATCATTTAGTAGTATCCAACTGTTCATGATCTTATGGACCATAGTCCATGCAGTTTTTTTTGACAAAGATACTGGAATGGTTTGTCATTTCCTTCTCCAGCAGATTAAGACAAACAGGGATTAAGTGATTTACAGCAGCTAGTAAGTGTCTAAGGCTGAATTTGCCTTAGGTCTTCCTCAGGTCTTCCTGACTCCAGTCCAGCATTCTAACCAGTGAACCACCTACCTGCCTCTAGATATACTGATCAGTAGTGAGCTGCCTAATCAGGAACTTGATGCCCTACCACAGAGCATTGTCCACTTATCACTTGCAAGAACTGACATTGTGAGACACAATGGAAAAAGGGAATCTATCCGGTAAGCTCTACAAGGCAGTGGCAGAAACTGCCAAACAGGGAAAATTTAGAATGGATACTCAGAAGTTTTGATTCCATCAGGAACACAGAGAATAGAGAGGGCCCAAGTATAGGGGTCATGAATCAGAGAATGAAGATCTAGAGTAGACAAAAAGAGAAGATGAATAATGAAGAATAATGAAGAAAGTGAGAGAAATCCTTCCTGGAAAGGGGTGCAAAAAAACTGAAATTTAAGAAACAAATGAACCAGACTAATTGAAGGAGAGAAGAAAGGGGGAATGGAGGGAGGAATGTACTTGACTGAGAAGAAAAAAAGGAGTGAACAACCACATAAAAGCAGGAAAGAAAGGGGACTTAATAAGCAAAACTTCAAAGAGCAAGCAATAGCAAACAGGGATGGGAGGATCAGGCCTGGTGAGGGGAAGAGAGCCAGCCAGTGGGAACAAGGCCACTTAAAAAAAAAAAAAAAGATTAAAATAACAAAAAGACATAGTACTATGTTTACACCAAGATGGGGGAAAATCATAACTTGAAGAAACAAATTTGTAATCATACTCTAAAAAAACCTTCAAAAAAATAAAAAAGAGAAGAGGTTGGTATAAAGAAGCCCAAGTATCTTCAGAGGATATTTAGCACCTAAGAAACCTTGGAAGGCACAGGATGGTTTGAGGCAAATATCAAGTTGGGTGAGATAGTGAGAAAAGACATGGCAAAAGCAAGTCAGCTAGAAAAGGTACAATCAAAAGGGATGGCTGTGGAACTGAAAACAAGTTTTCTGAGCAACTAATAATTACAGAGAACTAAGGAGTGAGGGGATTTACCCAGAATTATTTAAGGAAGGTGGGAAGTGGGGTGGGGAGAAGTTAGGTACTATTGCCAAAAGATTGCCACAGATATCTAAGAGATCTGGATATCAACACCAACCTATTGATTTTGGACAAGTATGACCATCTACAGAGAAAGAATCATACTTAAGGGATATGCTGGGGTTCTTAACTTTTTTTGTTTCAGAAATACTGTCTGGTGAATCCTATGGCCCCCTTCTCAGAAGAATATTTTCAAATCCATCAAATAAAATGCATAAGATTACAAAGGAAGCCAATTATACTGAAATAATTATGAAACAGATTTGAAAACTGAATTCTTAGACCGTTTGGGAGTCTGGATTCCAGGTTGAGAACCCTTACTCTAGTACTTGGGAAGCATGGAGTGGTCTTGTTTTGATATTTCAAAAAGTTACCCTAATAAAATTATTTTTCCTTATGCCGGGGGCTGCACTTGGGGAGGGGGGATGGTGTCCTGTAGGGGGCCCATGACTCAGGAACAGTGACTGAATCAGTAGGAAGCGGCCAAACCTGCTTAGGACCACACAGTGCATCTGCAGGGACTTGGCATGTGAAACTCCAGAATAAAAGCAACAAAGCTTTGGGGAAGCAGCTTGAGTTTGGACATAGTGTTAACTTTCCAACACTCTCCCTATTTGGGCTCCCTAATCTTTGGCAGATTCCCTCAGCTTTGAACTCTGACCACCCACCGACTCACCCACTTGTCTCAGGCCCTTAGATTTCCACACCCCGCAGCCTCTCTGGTAAGGGGTCCGTGGAGCTGTCAAACAACGTCTTTTTCCCTCCTGTCTCATCTCCAACCTTGCCTGCCCAACCCCTGGGGAGGATTACCCTTTCCCTGGCCTGGAAATTTCCCTAATTATGGCACAGGACAGCCCTGCCTAGGACTGCACACAAACCTCCCCCCAAGGCATTTATGTGCGTGGTACCTTCGGAAACCGGGGGATCAATTTACCCGGAAGGGTGAATTCTGTGATAATAAAGCAATTCAGATATAGCCTATGATGCATACCTCCTACCAAGATTATCTAAAAGCACTCCATCTTCCTAGGAGATGGAGCCCCGGATGTAATAATCTAGAAATTAGGAAGCATTCTTGAAGGGAAATTTCTCTGTGCAGAGATAAAAGGCCCTTGGGGCAGGGGCGGAGGTGGGAGTGGGGGTGGGGTGGGGAGCGGAAACAGACAGACAGACAATGACAGAGATAGACAATGACAGACAGAGAGAGGGAGAGACCGAGACAGAGACAGAGAGACAAAGACTGAGACGGAGACAGAGAGAGCAGATAAGGAAGGGCCGGGAGAGACTATATGAGACAATCACAGACTTGGAGAATGAAGTAACTGTCCAGAATAGTTCTGACCTGGAACCAAGGGATGGCTCTAATGAAATATTGAAGGATCAGGGCTAAAGTAATGTGAGTCAGGATCCTAGAAAGAAAACAGGGACCAGCAGCCTGTTAAGAGCCTGATTAATGAGTAATTGGAGCCCCACTAGTTTAAGTAACAACATTGTAGCTACAATTTTCCTACCCATATATGGTTTGTATCCCAAGATCTCCACATACTGAAGAAGCTAAGTTTTGCACTGGTTTATTGGCTAAACTTCTGCTGTGCTTTGCATGTTTTGGAAAAGAGAAATAATATCACAATCAAGAACAAAGCCTTCAAGAACCCCCAATCATGCAGTGTACTGTATGGAATGTTAGGAATAAAAAAAAGGTAAAAGATGCAGTCCTTGCCTTAAGGGAGCTTATAGTTTTCTTGGGGAGACATGTACAGAAAAGATAACAGTAACAAGTCTCTGCTGAGTGCCAGTTGAGTAGTGGAGGAAATAAATACAGTAGCTTTTCAGAGGACAGAGTAGTCACAGAGCCTGGGAAATAGCTGGGAAGGACTTGTGGAGTTGGAATGACAAGCTGGGGAAATTCAGCGATCATAAAGTTTGAGTCTTTGGAAGAGATTCCTTCCCTCCTGCCTGAATCTTTCAGAGTTAGGAAGCCTGCCAGTATCAAGCTTTTGTTCAAAGATCTGACATGAGGACAAACTCTACCTCGAGAGGAAGCTCTAAATGTTAGAAGGTTTCTTCTAAATCTACTTCAAAGTAACTTCTACATTCCTAGTTCTACCCTCTGGGGCCATGAAGAACATGTTTGATCCTTCTTTCACATTCCTGTAGACAGTAATTATATCCCCATTAAGTCCTAAATAAATTGGCAACTGGATGGGCCTTTAAAAAGAAAAATCTAGGGGCAGCTGGGTGGTTCAGTGAATTGAGCCAGGACAAGAAATGGGAGGTCCTGGGTTCAAATCTGACCTCAGGCACTTTCTAGCTGTGTGACCCTGAACAAATCATTTAACCCTCATTGCCTAGCCTTTACCCCTCTTCTGCCTTGGAACCAATACACAGTATTGATTCTAAGATGGAGGGTAAGGGTTAAAAACAAAACAAAACATCTAAAAGGAGCAAAGATTACCACATCACCCTCTCTAGGGAAGAAAGACGAATTTAACTACTATTATAATTCTTTTCATGGATGTCACATTTGAATAGTTCCAATATTTAGGGCCTGAAGTCAAGAAGATCATAGCTGTTCTTTCATCCCATGTAATTCCCATAATTGATGACTCTCTTTGAGGTTATTGTAGACCTCTAAGCACTCAACACTTGTCCAGGACCATCCTAAAGTAGATGCCCTCTCTTTGGAAATCTGTTGACCCTGGAATATTCTAATACTTCAATGGAGTCTTTGGTGGAGATCCTCCAGGTCTAGCCCCATATTCCAGTGATAGCCTGGTTGTGGTATCATCAGAAGATAAACTCCTGGAGAGACTTCAGGAAGTCTTCCTTCATTTCAATATATGAAGTTTGTGGGGAATTTTCTTAGTTCAAGCTTGTAAGATCTGTTAACAGAATGGAGATTTCCTAGTGCCACAACTTCCTCCCCTGATGCAGATAGGCAGCTAATCTACATTTTATAGTCTTAGAGAGTTGCCTGCAATATTCAGACTCTTTATCAAGGCCATACAAGTGGAAAATAACAGAGACACAATTTGAACTCGGATTCTCTAACTCCAAATATAATATTTTTTCATTTGCTACATGCCAACAAAATCACCAGTCAAGTGTAGTGAGGCCTATGTGTAAGAAATACTATCCCTTATTTGTAGCATGAGATATTGCTGTGTGGCTAAGAGACAGAACAGACATCTCTAGCCTCTTTTCTCTCTACCCTTCTCCATGGGAAACTTGAATTCCTCCCACTAGGGAAGGCAAGAGGTGGAGCCTGAGGCAACCTCTCTGCTCTCTACTGAGCTAGTTATATCTATCTACTCCCTTAAATATTTTTAGTCTAGGGAATGAAGTTTTCAGATTCTATCTAACTTCTCATCACCATTTCGGGATTTGAGGGAAGCAGGACCTCAGGCTTTATATCTAAAGGGTGTTAACTTTCCCATCAATTACTAGTTCCACAATGGATAAACCTAGCATTTAGCCCCCCCCCCCACAAAAAATTTATCCAGATTGGTAGCAAAATAGAAATTAGAGAAGGTATACATATTAGAATATATGCCAGACAGTACAGCGTAAAGCAGTTCTCCCATTGGGAGCAAGTCAACTTAAGCTCAACCAAGAGAGAAAGTCCTAGATGTCACCCAAAGGGATGTTTCCCAACGTTTCTAGTGTAGCAAGCTGGATATGGAGACAAGAAGGAGATTGCCGTGTCATGTTGACTTCTTTCCAGAGCCTTTTCCTTCAGCAACCTGAAGTAAGATTGGCATCAGCCATTTTCTCTCTGAAAGCCAGAAAATGCCTGAAATCCAAAGGGACTCAGAGACTTGAAGACAATTCAGAGAACTCAAGGGCTCTCCTTTTTCTCTCTCATGATCCTCTGCCTCACCAGGTGGGGCACAGAGATGTAGGACGTTAATCTTCAGTAGTAAAGAGAAAGTCCCACACCAATAGACTTCAAGATCGGGGTTACATAGGAAAACTGTGTAGTATGATCAGTTATACTTAAATGAAAGTAATCTGATGCATAAACAAATAGCGGGAAAAAAAATCCTGACCCTCTTCATATACACATAGATACACACATACACATACACCCTGAGGAAATTCACACTCAGTGGTAAAGGAAGGCTTCCTGGAATTATATTTAAAATAATTCTGTAGGTGGCTCCTTGCCTCTGAATTGGTCACTTGCCAAAGTTTCTCTTTGCTGCTGTTCCCTCACTGAAACCTCAGACTTCTTCCCAATGAAGGTCTGTTTCTTTTTGGCAAAATTGCACTGGGTGAATGTTATGCATTGGACTGCCCAGGCTGCTTGTCTCAGGGGCTATTCACCCATACTACTAAGATTGTTTTGAAAAGACAATTTTACATCCAAGGCTTCACCCCCATCCCACCAAATATTGGTTCCAAGATGAACATACATAGCACTTAGCCAAAAACCTCATTTATCCAAATTGATAGTAAAGCAGAAACCAGGAAGGTACACACTGGAGAATGTATGCCTCCAAATTCCAGTGTTACTTCCAAAAGACTTCTTAGCCAATAGGGAGAATCTTTTCCCTCATTCCTCTTAAGGGAGTATTCACAGCTTTTACTCTTCTCTGGGTTAAGGCAAATGACTCTTTCACCTCTTTATCATCTCAAGAGGGGAAGCTGCATCCTCCCCACTATATTTTTTTGAGGCTACATTCATCTGGTTGCACATGTGCCCCATCCCACTGGTCCTTTCAACTGTCATCATTTTCTGACTCCTAGCAGCTAAAAAACCCTGTCATACAAATTGTCTTGAAGCCTTGAGGAAGCTCCTAAAGATGCCAGAGACCCTGGGATAGGGGTGGAGGTACTTGTGCTGGAGGTGTCTTTGGTATTCTTGCCATTGCACCAAAGCTTCTGTCTTAGAATCAATACAGTATATTGGTTCTAAGGCAGAAGAACAATAAGGGCTAGCCAATGTTAAGTGACTTGTCCAAGATCACACAGCTAGGAAGTGTCTAAGGCCAAATTTGAACCCAGAACCTCCTGTCTGGGGCCTGGCTCTTAATCCACTGAGCCACAGTTGCCCCCAGTTGCCTTTTCTTGAAATAGGAACACTTAGACTTATTTTATTTAGACTAATGAAGCTGGGTTGCAGAAGAACAGCTGAATCAAACTCAACTAGGAGTTGCTTCCCAGTATACAGCAGCCTGTGTTTGGCTATTATTCCTCCTTTTTATCTTTATACTGACCCTCTGCCTCCTGCTACTTTTCTTCTTACTCTTTCTTTCAGTTTTCTCCCTTACACTCCTCATTTGGTCTCTATATTCTCCCCTCTTGCTTCTAATTATTTTTCCTTACCGGCTATTCCCTTCTAGAATTCCTTCCTTTAACTATTAAAAATAGAAGCAAAACAAAAAAAAAATAGTCCACAAAGAATCTACCTACCTCATAACAAATCCTACACAACCATTTGCTGTTTATATGTGGCTTATACCCATAAAATTTCTTTCTCCTCTCCCTTTTCTTTGGAAAATGAACAAAAGAAAATCTCTACCTTATTTTGCAGATATTTAGACTCAGATTACAAACCACTGAGAACAAGATCAGGAACAAAAAGGGAGCTTAGTAGTTAATCAATCCAACTCCCACATTTTGCAAATGAGGAAACTGAGGCTTAGAGAGTTTTAAGTAACTTATTTCAGGTGCTTGTTGTTATTCATAGGTGTCTGACTCTTCATAACTCCATTGACCATAGAAAGTTATCTATGGAGTTTTCTTGGCAAGGATTCTGGAGTGTTTGGCCATTTCCTTCTCTAGTGGGTCCTTTAGCCAGTCAATGAGAAGTTAAGTGATCTGCCCAGGGTGACAAAGCTAGGAAGTGTCTGAGACCAAATTTGAACTCAGGTCTTCCTGACTCCAGGTCCAATGCTCTATCCACTGTGTCACAGTACCTCATGTCAGGACAGGTTATAGGCACAGAAAGTGGCAGTTAGTGTTTGAAACCAGGTTGTCCTTTTGACTCTAAATCCTAAATTTATTTCATTGTTCCCCATTGCCTAACCAGGTATAAGATTTTTTAGCTTAATTACACTCCACATTTACTACAACCTCGTGCATGTACAGGAGGCTTTTAAAAGTAATAAACACAGAAATATAGTACAAAAGAAACCACTATCTCTATCCAGGGACGGAAGCTCCCTTGTTAATCAGCCATTGTTTGCCTGCTGCTTTGAACATGAAAAGTTCTAAATCAGTGTTAAGTGCTATTGTTATTAATAGCTCCATGTCCACTATAGATGGTGTCATTTAATCAGGACAGCATAATAGTCCCATCCTCTTAATTGACTAGGATGAAGCTAAGAACCGGTTTTACAGAGGTGTTCTGTGGCCTTCACACTCTCTCTTATCAGGTCACTTTGAGGTCTTGTGTAGGATGCTGAGAAGGTGAGCTGACTGCTGATTAACACTTAATTAGCACCTCTTTCTTGTGGTACAGCATTGGCTTTGCAAATTCCAAATTTCAGGGGGAAATTTAACGTGGAACTAAAGTACAAGAGTAATATTTAAGAGGCATGAAATCATTTTACCCATTTGGGCATTACCTAGCTGAATGTACATTCAGAGCGTACAACTAAAGAACAATTAAATTGAAAAGGGGGTGGAATTATAGAACTGTATGTTGCATTGTCTTTTCTTTCCACTTCTACTTTGAAAACATCTTATCAGTTCAGATCACAGCTCCTATTTCTAATTTAGAAATAATTGGTTAATTCAGAAGTTTATGTGTCAATATAAGAGCTGGTAATACCTTTGGGTTGAGGACAATACAAAGCTTATAACTCACGTGTAGGCCATAAAATCAATGAGAGTTATGTGATTCAATGATATTCCTCAAGCCCTTTCCTACTCTACCAGCCCAAGATCCTCTTAGAGAACTGTTTTCCTTCACCTTGTTTGAATCCTGACTAAAATACTGATTCCAGGTAGAAGGCAAGAAAAGTTATTGTTGGGGTTGTTGTTGTGTCATTTTTCAGTCATCTTTGACTCTGCATGGCCCCATTTGAAGTTTTCTTGGCAGAGATACTGGAATGGTTTGCCATTTCCTTCTCCAGCTCACTTTACAGATAAGGAAACTGAGGCTAGCAGGGTTAATTGACTTTTCCAGCGTCACATAACTAGTCAATGTCTGAGGCCAGAAAACCCAGGAAGATAAGTCTTCCTGCTCCTTTTAGAAGGTTGGAAAATGGGTTTTAAAAGGAAAGATTCTTTTGTAATCTTTGACCCAGAGGTCTCAGTAATAGGTATATAGCCCTGGGAGGTCAAAGACAGAAGAAAAAAAAAATGTCTCGTATATAGTAAGATTTTTTTTTTTAACCCTTAACTTCTGTGTATTGGCTGATAGGTGGAAGAGTGGTAAGGGTAGGCAATGGGGGTCAAGTGGCTTGCCCAGGGTCACACAGCTGGGAAGTATCTGAGGACAGATTTGAACCTAGGACCTCCCGTCCCTAGGCCTGACTTTCAATCCACTGAGCTACCCAGCTGCTCCAGTAAGATGTTTTTGATAGCACTTTTTTTCAAGAATGAAGAAATTCAAATTAAGTAGATGCCAATTCTTTGGGGGGAAAGGACTAAATTAATTCTGGTACTTCTAGAAGAGGAATTCAGAGAAGTTGGGAAGATGTGCATGAACTCATAAAACAAAGCAGAACTAGGAACACGAGATATATAATGACTACAACAAAGCAAATGGAAATAATTTTTTTAAACCCTTACTTTCCAGCTTAGAATCAATACTATGTATTGGTTCCAAGGCAGAAGAGCAGTAAGAGCGAGGCACTGGGGATTAAATGACTTGCCCAGGGTCACACAGCTAGTAAAGTGTCTGAGGTCATATTTGAACCCAGGACTTCCTGTCTCTAGGCCTAGTTCTCAATCCACTGAGCTACTCAGATGCCCCCTGGAAATAATTTTTTAAAAACTGAATATTGTGTAGTTGATAATGATCAAAACTGACCCAGTAAATTTCACCTTCCTCCCTTCCTTGCCCAGATGGAGTACTATTGGTATGGAATATTGCATATGCAAGGAACTATCCCTTTAAGGTACTGCTCTTTTATGTGAATTAATTTATTGCTAAATTGTCTACTCAGAGTTTTAAGAGTTCTAGTGGACAGTCTGACTTAGAGTTCTGAGACAAGGACTTGATCATTTAGAATGTGACAAGCTGTAATAAACTGGAGATGTGGACATCAAAACTATAACATAATTTGCGACAGACATAATTTATCTGATTACTACAGAAAATGAGAATTTGGTGATTAACCATAAGCTAAGGTAAGGTCATTCTCAGAGAAGACCCAGTGTATTTTTTCTAGAAGGATAAGAGAGAGGCAAAAGAACATATTTTATAACTACATCAGCTAAGTTTGAATCTAGAAGTGATAGACACTGCAGTTGCTGTTAAAGATGAAGTCCAGCTGATCTGAGAAACAGCTTGGAAGCAGATAATCAGAGAAGTAGTCCAGCAGATCAAATGGTTTTTGGACAATTCATGCCTAGAGAAGTGTTAGTTAAGGTCTCCCCAGTGAGGTCTGGAGGAACAAGAGAAGCTACTTCCACAAGAAAATCTTATGGACACTTCTGTAAATTTAAAATTTTAGAGTTGTGAGAACGAGTTTTCCTCGCTTTGAAACCACAATTGCAGGTTTTTGTAAATAAGTTCTTGCTTTCCCCCATATATGCTGGGAATAGATTAGGTGTGATTGTGATATATTTATTAATTCTTGAATTTGTTTTAGTACAGGAATATTAGTGATATTATTTTTCTTTTCCCTATTCTTTTTTTTTTAATTTTTTAAAATTTAAACCCTTAACTTCTGTGTATTGGCTCCTACGTGGAAGTGGTAAGGGTGGGCAATGGGGGTCAAGTGACTTGCCCAGGGTCACACAGCTGGGAAGTGTCTGAGGCTGGATTTGAACCTAGGACCTCCCGTCTCTAGGCCTGATTCTCAATCCACTGAGCTACCCAGCTGCCCCCTTTTTTTTCCCTATTCTTAAGTAAAATTATATTTAAAATCTAGATGTATCATTGCAAGAACTGGTTTTGTATAAATGGAAATGTATCAGAGGGTCTCAATAGTTGGAGTATCCTAGAGGGGGACTTCATTCCCCATTCAACAAGGTTATCCTTAGCACCTAGAGAGTTTGATTATAACCATGCTGTGGTCCTTTTTTTGGAATCTAGACTTACCAACCTTAGGGAAGGTTGGAGTGAATAAATCAACCAGAGAATAAATAGGAGTCCACATAAACAGGTACAGGACATGAGGTACTACTAGAAATTCAGACAGTCTTCAAACCTATGACATACAGACCTTTAGATTCATTGTATTGGATCATTTTGCTGAACTGCCTTTTATTCCCCTACCCCACTTTTTTATTCTTGGTTACAAGGGATGGTCCTCTAGGGAGGGGGAAAGGAGAGGAATGTGTTTGGAAACAAAGATGATATTTTTAAAAAGATATATATATATATATGTATATATATATATAAGGAATGTGCATATAGGACAGAAAAGAAAGGTTGTATCCCAATGAAATTTTTTTAAAAGGTGAAAAGACCTAAGTACAAAAATATTTATAGCAGCTCTTTTTGAGGTACCAAAGAATCGGAAACTATGAAGTTATCCATCAATTGGGGAATGTCTGAACAAATTGTGGTATATGATTGTGATAGGAATATTATTTTTCTCTAAGGATGATATCAGAAAAATCTGGAAAGACCTTCATGAACTGATGCAAAGTGAAATGAGCAGAACCAGAAGAACATTGTACATAGTAACAGCAGTATTTTTGAAGCACAAACGTGAATGACCTAGTTATTCACAGCAATGCAGTGAGCCAAGACAATCCCAGACTCATAATGAAAAATGCCATCTGCCTCCAGAGAAAGAACTGATGGGGTTTGAATATAGACTGAAACATAATTTTTTTCACTTTCTTTCTACTTCTTTTTTTCATTTAAGATCTCTTTCTCAAAATGACTAATATGGAAAGATGTTTTGCATGATTGCACATATGAAATCTATATCAGATTGCTTGCTGTCTCAGGGAATAAGGATGGGAAGGAGGGAGAGAATTTGGAACTAAAAATGTTTTTAAAAAATGAATGCCAAAAGACTATTTTTACATCTAATTGGAGGGAAAAATAAAATATTGTTTTAAATAAATAAAATAAATTATCCCTAGGACAAAGTCTCAGAACAGTCAACATCAGATAAGCATCATAAGTTGCCTCCAGACCACTATCCCAGATTCACCCTTTTGGTAAATTAGTCTCCTCTTCTGACTATATTCCCACAGATCATACCAATAGAAACCCCCCCCAAAAAAAACCCACCTCTACATGTTTAAGGGGAAACCCCTTAGATACCATTTAAATTATAGCTTCACCTTTCCTGGAGACCTGAAAGTTTACTTTGGTATTACTTCTTTGTGATGCTAAGCCAATGTGCCCAAAGTTAACCAGGGTTGATATGGCCAGCCTGCCCATTCACTGGCAAGAGTAAAATCTCTTTTGGGACCACTGCTGCCAAGACAAGGGGTCAAGTCACTTGGCCAAGAATTGCAGGCAGTACTATCAAGTGGAGGAAAGAGTGCCATTAGCAGCTGGAAAAGAAGCCTTAGGATATGTAAAGTATTCTCTGGATATACCCAAGGGAATGTTTATCTGCCTAAAGCAAGGGGCAAAGGACTAGAGCGGTGGTTAATTCTAGGGCTGAGTGAAATGCCACAAAGACACACCTTGGAAAAGCAGCACAATGAGTTCTCATGATATAATTTCAATGCTCTCCACAGCTCCCTTAGCTGTGCTGTTTCCCTAATTATAATATCCACCCAGTATTCTGGGCTTGTTAACTTGACTTTCTGCTCTGGAAGCCCAGAGCAGAAAATTTGGTATGACCAAACTCAAGCTAGTCTCTTCTTGTCCAGTCTTGAGGTTCTCTTCCTTTCCTAAGGATTCCCCAATCTAGAAATTTTACTCTTGCCATAACCAGTCATCCTGACTTTGTTCTTGCCATTGGACTTTGATGACTCTGGAAGAAAATGAGTTCAATGGCTTTGTGCAGCTCTGTCTCATTTCCCTAGCCTTTATAAAGGTAGGCTCTGTTCTTTGGGAGGCTAGGGCACCCTCTTAAACTTCAGACCTTAACCTTTCTGGATTTCTACAAGTTTTAATTCTTCCAAGGTGGTTTGATGGCCTCAGGCTGGGAGCTCTGAGAGCCACCTCCCAGTTCTGATTCAATTAACCCCTGATATTGCTGATATCTGATATTAGGATTTTGATCTCACTCTGGGCTTGATCAGGTCAGTCACACAGCAGACTGCCCAGCCTTGGGACTGGGTCTTGAGATTTTGGCAAGAAGATCAGGGCCCAGCTTTGGGTCTACTGACTACTTAAAACTAGGATCTATGTCCTCACCACAAGCCTGTGCTGGGACTCCTGGCCATGCTCTGGCCCCACACAGATCAGGCTGTGCAGCAGTTTGCCTTTGGCTGGAATTCCAGACCTCACTGCAGGTTTGCCTGGAATTTTAAGGGCTATGTGTTGGGTTGGACCATTATTAGACCAGACAGGGTCTCAGGGTCAGGCTTGGGCTTAGTTTCAGATCCTGGTATAGTAGATGTGGAGTGGGGAGGTGGGGCTTGCTCTTGGCTTGCTCCTTACTCCTTGCTGTAGCCTCTTGCTGGTTTTGCTCCCCTTTCTCCCCAGTGCCGTAGACATTCTTTGCCTGCCTTTCAGGTTGTTCTCTTCTTGAAAGTTACTTCACTTGATCAAGTCTCCTTGATAGTTCTTTCATTCCTGTATTCATTTTGTGGCATTATTTTAAGATGGGTTGGAGAGGATTCTCATGGTAGTTTCAAGCTTCCTAACTTCTATGCCACCATCTTGGCTCCAGAACCAGAAATGTCACCCCTATGGTGTTGTTGGTCTTCTTGATAATAAAGGACAAACAATGACAGTCTAGACCCATGTGCACTGCCATATTAGATGATCATAAATGACACTCTGGAAGCCTAGACCAGTAAATCCAATATTGCCTCCCTTTATGGGACTTCAATCTCCAGCTAATTTTCAGCTGCAAAGCCTGGTATTTCATTACTAATGAATCCATAGTTGGGATCATAGATGGGAACTCTAAGATGTGACCAGGATAGACTAGCCAAAAGATTGCTGGCTCTGAAGGCAGGAGACCCAGGTTCAAATTCTATATCTATACTTATTACATGTAGGAATTAAGCAAGTCATTTCACTTCTCTGGGTCTTAATTTCCTTATCTGTAAAATTTAAGTATTGGTCTAGATGGTCATTAAGATTTCCTTGGGTCTCCAAATCTATTATCCTGGTATTCTATAACTCTTTCTCCCATGACTGCATCAGGTATTCAGGAATCAGTGCTCCCTGTAATTTCAGTGACCTGTATAATTTTCTTGCTCCCAAACCCATTCTTTCCCTTCCTCCAAGATGGTCATCCAGCTACACCATCATATCAACAAAACCCATCAAATCTTCAGGCATGGGAGGCCCCGATAAGTCAGACTTTGAAGAATAATTAAGGCCATTTTGAAATACTTCATTTAAAAATGAAGTACATCGAAATACTTCATCTCCACTCAACCTATGGTGGCTCTTCATTGGCAGGACTCATTGTTAGAATCTAATAACGGAGTGTGCTGCCTGTGGGAGTCCCAGCATGCCACAGCCAAATTCTACTTTCCAAGGGAAAAATCAAAAACAGCCAAGAGCACTACCTTCAGCTGCAGATAATTCCCCAGCAGGGGGCTCCCCTCCTCTATCAGAGCATTCCAGGGCATCCCTCTATTATAATTTTCATAGAACCAGAGAACCTCCAGGTTGGAAGGGACCTCATCCAAACTGGAACAAGATCGCCTTTATAGTTAACAAGAGGCTATCCAGTGTCTGCTTGAAGACCGTTAGTTACAAAGAAGCCATTGCCCCTCAAGACAGCCCATGCCCCTTTGAGACAATACTAATTATTAGGAAGTCTTTCTTTGTAAGCAAACTTAAGCTGCATTATTTTCTTTTCATGCTTTATTCTTAGTGTTGGCTTTTGGAGTCAAAAAGAACAAATCTAATCTTTCTTGCACATGGCAGCCTTTCAAATACTTCAAGACTGCTTTCATATTTTACCAGAGAAGTCACACAAGGCAAGTGCTCACATGGAGGTCTGAAGAAGCAATTTAAGAACACCTTAAAGGTCTCTGCAGAACTTTGGTGTCAATTGTGAGACATGGAAGACACCGGCACAGTACCTTCCTGCATGGTGTACCCACATCAAAGAAGGCTCTGTGCTCCATGAGCCAAGCAGTCTTGCAATAGCTCAAAAGAAACATAAGATGTACAAACTAAGAGACATCTCCATTGCCAGTGTTCACACAGACTATTTGTGCCTGACCTGTGCTAGAACCTTCTGAGCTTTTATTGGTCTGATCAGTCCCAACCAGACACACTTTACACTGATTCCAACATAATGATTTCCTTTTGGTCCTCTATGAGTATGAAGGATAACAACCAATGAAGTCTTTTCTTCTCCAGCTTAAGCAACATCCTTAGTTCCTTTTTAGACAATCCTCTTGACCCTGTGGACCTTCCTCCAGCATGGCAGAAGCTATGGCATAGTGGTTCAACCAAAAACACCTGAATTCAAACCCTACCTCGGGCACTTATTACTTCAGTAATAATAGATAACATTAATATAGGCACTTTAAAGTATGCAAAGCATTTTATAAATATCTCATTTGATCTTCACAATAACCCTATGGCGTGGATGATATATTTAATTCCTGCTTTACAGGTGAGGAAATAAAGACTGAGAGAAGTTCAATGACTTGCCCAGGATCACATAGCTAGTAAATTGCAGATGCAGAACTTGAACACAGGTCTTCCTAATTCTAGGTCCAGCCCTCTATCCATTGCACTGCCACACTCAGTAACCACAGGCAACTTGCTTAACTTCTTCATTTTCCTCACCTGCAAAATGGAGAAGATGATCATTCTTGAAGTACCTATCTTACAATGTGTGGCTCAAATGACATACATAGAGGATGCTTTTCCAAACTTAAAGTCTGTATTATTGCATATGTCATTATTGTCATCCTAGTTACCTTCTGCTGGACAGATAAACCCTCCAGTTTAAGGTCCTTCCTTGCGGGGTATCTAGAACTGAACAAAATACTCCAGAAGTGACAATCCTGGGCATTTGGTGGCACAGTGAATAGACCACTAGACCTGGATCAGGAAAGTCTATGTTCAAATCTGATCAGATATTTGCTAGCTATATGACCTAACCTCTTTGCCTCAGTTTCCTCATCTGCAAAATGAGAGTAATAATAGCACCCGCCTCCCAAGGTTATTGTGAGGATCAAATTATTTACATATATTTAAACATATATATATATATATACACACACATACATGTATACATATATAAATATATATACATATATATAAAGAACTAGCACAGAGCCTAGCACATAGTAGGCCCTATAGAAATGCTTTTTCTCTTTTCCTTTAGTACAGTGGGACCATGATTGTCCTTTTTCTGGATACTAGCATAAAAGTCACTTGTGTATGATCTCTTGAAAATGAACAAGATTTAAGGATTAAATGCTACCTATATCAGATTATTTACAGCCTTGGGGAGTGGGGGGAGAGGGGGAATGCAGAGAGGGAGAGAATCTAAATCTCAAAATATCACAAACCAATTGTCAAAAAGTAGTTTTAGGGGACAGCTGAGTAGCTCAGTGGATTGAGAGCCAGGCCTAGAGACGGGAGGTCCTAGGTTCAAATCTGACCTCAGACACTTCCTAGCTGTGTGACCCTGGGCAAGTCACTTAACCCCCATTGCCTAGCCCTTACCACTCTTCTGCCTTGGAGCCAATACATAGTAATTACTCTAAGATGGAAGGTAAGGGTTTAAAAAAAAAGTATTTCTAGATGTAATTGAAAAAATAAAATAAAATTTAATTTAAAAAATGGAATGGGGAGAAAAAGACTTAAATATAATCTCACAGGGGCCAAAGAACACCAGTGTTTGCTTTAGCTACCATTACAGAAAGATTGTGATATTATAGCAGATATAGCCAGAGCAATGGAAAAATAACTACCAGGATATTTTTAAAAGGGACTTTTGCTGTCTAAGAAGTCACTATAATTGCTCTCTGAGCTTGTGAAAAATTTGTACTAAAACCCTCCAGGGTGAGGCTGGTAGCATTATTAGATCTGTTGTTATTTGGTCATTTCAGTTGTTTCTGGCTCCCTCTGGGGTTCTGGGCAAAGATATTAGAGTGGTTTGCCATTTCCTTCTCATTTTACAGATGAGGAAACTGAGGTCAACATGATTAAGTGACTTGCCTAAGGTCCCACAACTAGGAATTATCCGAGGCTGGATTTGAACTCAGCAAGATGGATCTTCCTGTCCCCTCACCCCCGACCCTGCCCCTCCTTTGCAAAAGTAAGGGTCCACAGGTATAGAACATTGCAGATGTCCTAAGGTTTTTTACTAAGGACCAGTTAGGTGGCACAGTGGATAGAATGCTGGACCTGGAGTCAGGAAGATTCATCTTTCTGAGTTCAAACCCAGCCTTGGGGGCCAAACTCATTCTTCATAATTTGGAAACATTCCATTTTGATTGTTTTGCAGATTTTGCTCTTTCTATTTATGTGGTTCTAGTCCCTGGGCACGTTGCTCTGCTTCATGTTGTATCAGATCATGTAACTCTTGCCATGCTTCTCAGTATATCCACCATGCTCATCATTTCTTATGGCCCAGCAATGTTCCAGTGCATTTATGTACCCGACTCTGACTCAGGAAGATTGCTAAATCTGAATTACAACCAGCTGATCCACCAATGCCTTTTCCAGTGACTGACTAATCCTGCTCCAAGATTATAGTCTATCAGTGACAGTAACAAATCCCTTCTATCTTAAGTACCGAAGCTGAACACCACCTACATGTGCCCCAAAGGTGGCACAATTGTTCAGCATGAGTTTCTTTTGTTTCCTCCATCTCTGCTGACAATGCTTACAGCTGTAGGAGAATGGAGACTAATGATAATAATAATAACTCAAATATCTCTAGCACTTTTCTCACAACAACCCTGTGAGCAAGTAGGGTGTCATAGCCTTTTTTGAATGAAAGAGAAATTTAAGAGATTTGCCCAAGTTCTCAAAGCTAGTAAATGGTTTAGTTAGAATTCTAAAAGAGGAAGTGGATAAGCATTTATTTAGAAGTTATTATGTGGAATTGCTTGTCATCTCTGGGATCTGGGAGAGAAGTTGGAAGGGAGACAACACAAATCATATAACTTTGGTAAAGTTATGTGCAAATTTGTTAACAAAATAAAATAAAGATAAAATTTTTTAAAAGAATCTACTATATGCCAGACACTGTACAAAGGCATTACAACTAATTTAAGTGATAGCAAGATAGATTCATATAGGAATGTGCTGGTAAATATTCAACAGCCAGCTGCCTGAGAAAATGTATGCACATGGCACTTTTAATTTTAATTTGTATTATTAATACTTTCTTAAGTCTAGACTGTCAACAAAACAACAAATCAAGTTCTGGTCTGTAATGCTAGCCAATTTCTGAAATGTAAATTTCTTGTTTTGTTTTGTTGGAAGGAGTATTTATTTTTTATGTCCATTCTTTTATTTTTTTAAATAATATTTTATTTTTCCCCTACTACATGTAAAAACAATTCATTTTTTTAAAGTTTCAAGTGTTAAATTCTCTCCCTTTTTCTGATCCTCTTACCATGACTTCCCCCCTCCTTGAGATGGTAAGCAATCCATTAAAGGTTTTACATGTACAATCATGAAGAACATTTTCCCATATTGGTCGTTTTGTGGAAGAGATCTCGAATTTTGAAAAAAGAAAGAAAATGAAATATTGTATGTTTCAGTCTTCATTTGGCCTCCATCAGTTTTTTCTCGGAGGGCAGATGAGATTTTTCATGAGCCTCTGGGATTTTCCTGAATCACTGCATTGCTGAGAATAACTAGGTCATTCACAGTTCAAAAAATATTGCAGTCACTGTGTACAATGTTCTCCTCACTTCACTTTGCATCAGTTCATGTTAAATCTTTCCAGATTCTTCTGATATCATCCTGCTTGTCATTGAAATGTAAATTTCACACTGAAAATTTGACCCATGGCTCTTGTGAGTCAGTTCTACCCAGTTTCAGCACATTTGTGGATTTAATAGTCCTTGCAGCTTAAAAGAATATACCCCAGACTGAGTTTAGAGAGTGAGGAATTCCAGTAATAAAATTATTTTCTGCATTAACCTTATCATTATATTAAATGATAAACAGGTTGATCTTGGAAAAACATGGAAAAAGCTCCGTGAAATAATGAAGAGTAAAATATAAAGCAACAGAAATATGGTTTAAAAAAATGGCTTGTGTATGTCTACTTCCAGAGAAACAGCTGATAAATAGAATAAGTAAGACATTGTTTTATATATACATATATCTGTTTGTCAAATGATGTCTTATTTAGTGGGGGAAAAGAAAGAACGAGATAAGATTTTAATATATAAATGAATTCATTAATTAAAAAGAAAAACAATAGATCTAGTTAATTAATACAGAGCAACATTGTTATTTATAATACTTTTTTTCTTTTCTTTTTTTTTAAACTCTTACCTTCCATCTTAGAATCAATACTATGTATTGATTCTAGGGCAGAAGTCTGGTAAGAGCTAGGAGATGGGAGTTAAATGGCTTGCCCAGGATCACACAGCTAGGAAATATCTGACATCAGATTTGAACCTGGAACTTCCTATCCCTAGACCTGGCTCTTAATACAATGAGCACCAAATGAACTCCCACTACCAGTCAGGTTCAACAGTTCCCTGAAGAACAGCCCTGTGATAGTGCTTATGCATAGGGAGCCATGAGACTCCTGACTGGCTGAGAGACTTCTAGAAGAGAGGAACAGGAATGACAAGAGAGATGAACAAGCAGAAATGTTGTGGACTTTGAATAGCTGATAGGGGATCCCTGGAGTCATAGTTATGGAAGGAGGAATCAGCAGACCAACATGTGCCTTGCTTAATAATAATAATAATAATAATAATAATAACAATAATGATAAGATTTATATAGGGATTTAGGGTTTGTATAACACTTTACAAATATTATCTATTGATATTCCCAACAACTCTGGGAAATAGGTGTTATTATTATCCTTCTTCGTTTGCCATCAGTTACTCTGCTTCTTTCCAACTCTACCATCCATCATCATCATGGCCCTCCTTGCCAGGACCAGCTCATCACCAGGAAACTCATTATCACAGAGTTTTTTTGAACCCCTCCATATCAGTACCCTCAGTTCCTTCTGATCCTCTGGATGGAGAGTCGGAAGGCAGATCAAAAAATTTCCTTCCAAAACCTCCCATTGTAAAAGGCTCAGAATCCCAACTATCTCTTCATTTGCTACCAGCTGCTCTGTTTGGTCTCAACTCCATCATTCTTCCATGCTGGGTACCTCCAGACCTTTCCTCTGCTTTTCAAATATCTTTTTGTATATTGTCTTCTCCCATTAGATTGTAAGCTTCTTGAAGGCAGAAATTGTCTTTCTTTTTCTTCGGTGTTTTCCCAGGAGTTTAGCACACAATACTTAATAAATGTTTGTTGTATTGTATCCCCATTTTTCAGATGATAAAGCTAGTGCATGGAGAAGTTAGTGATTCTTGCCCAGGGTCATATAGCTAATAAGAGTCTGAGACAAGATTCAGAATTGGATCTTTTTGACCCAGATTCATCATTCTATCCATTGTACTATAAATATGAAAAATTATAAAGGCTGGTATAAATATATATATTAGTATTTTAATTAAAGCCATGCTGATAGATAATTAGACCACGCACTTGTAAGCATTCAAAACTGCCGCCTCCATTTTGTTACCTCTCTCCTCCCAAGTCTGCTGGCCAAGAGACCCACTCCCTCCTAACCCAGGAGATATATACTCTTCCCTGTGTCGAGACGTAGGCTTCCCCACGCCCAAAGAACCGGAACCGGAAACCCGTTGGACCACGGGAAATGTAGTTTGGCATCTCCCAAATTTCACTTTTACAGTACTACCTAGCTACCTAGAGGTTTGCAATGCACCCCTAGAGATAGCTAAAAATGGACTTGTAGGGTGAACTTATTCTTGCTCTCATTGAGCAAGATTCTACCTCAAATTTCAAATTTCAGAATTTCAAACTGATCCTAGCTCACACAAGTCTCTTCACTTTTTCGAATTCTGTTTGCTAAAATAATCTGTATAGCTTCCTCAATTACTATTTTATTTACTTGCTTTAACAAATATGCTTGTTTGCTATATAGGATTATCTAGTGTAATGACTAGGGAGAGGAAGCTAACCTGTCAAGATTAAGTTAACTGTTACCATCCAGGAGTGGGGTAGAATTACCATCTCCTTTATATGCCTTTATAGTGTCAACCTGAAAAAAAATGCAGAACTATCAAAGTAGTTATAATAAGGGTCTTTCATCAAGGTAGGAAGATTAATCTGGTTTGAGAAAATTTTTGGTGTGGTTCTCTACCTTTTGCTGCTACAAAGCCGCCATATTGGATCTGTTCCCAAGAAGATTAATCTGGGAAGATGTCCAGAACCTCAGTCCTGGGACTTCTAATGAACTACAGAATGCAATGTACTTATATAGATTTTTTGAGAGGGAGAAGGGCATATGCCCTGCCACTTACTAGGGGAGTAATAGCCACAGTCTAAAAATGACTGGGAGATGCCTAGATAGAAAAGGAAAAACAGAAGAAAAGATGGATACAAAAAATTTGATTATATTTGCTAATCCTATCTAGAGTGATCAAAGGATGCTTAAGGGTTTATTGTTTAGTCTGGGACAAGGGCCAATCATGGGGTTTCTTGAAAATAGATTATCAGGGACAAGGGTCCATTTGGGGTTCCATAAAACAAGGTTGTCAAGAGAGTGACCAAGAAAAGTGAATTTTATCCCAAACTTCTTAAAAGAGTGGTGCTCCTAGACTAGAGATGTCTTAATGATAGTGGATAGATTTAATTCCAGGTCCAATAATCCTCTTGAAGCCAGGAAAGTAAGGGAGTGATCCCCTAGTCATAGCCTTCCTACTCTCTTCCCTACAAAGATGGAACTCCACTTTCTTGAAGTTGTGGGATGGGGTATACCAGATATATTGAATCCACTATTCTACATGTTTGGCATCTATATTTCAGAAGTTCCACAGTGAAGTAAAAAATAGATAACATCTATCTAGAACAGTGATTCCCAAAGTGGGCGCCACTGCCCCCTGGTGGGTGCTGCAGTGATCCAGGGGGACGGTGAATAACTGTAAGGGGGCATTGATAGTATATGACAGGGGGCGCTAAATAATATTTTTTCTGGAAAGGGGGCGGTAGGCCACTGATCTAGAACACGGGGGTTAGGGCTAGGGAAATGTGACATTTTAGAGCTCCCCCTGGTGGAAATCACTTCATTTCCTGCCTCCCCCCCCCTCCCCAACTACAGAGAGTTGTGGCATAAAGCAATTTTTAGATTTTTATGTAATGTAAATTTGCTTACAGAGTATGGATGGAGAGAGGCAGGAAGGGGGCCATGTGTTGCTGGAGAGATGGGGCCAGCACACAGTTTAATCACATGTCAGGACCAGGGACGGACATGCTTTACCCAAGCATGGGCAGATGGAAGACATCTTGGGAATCCGATACACAGTTGAGTAAGTGAAGCAGAGCAAAGGTCTCCTCTCTCCTTGGTGGAAGTCTCAAGCTAAGCCCCCAGTTCACCCTCTTCATGCATGGGTTCCTGTTTTCACTTGGAGGGATTTGTTTGGTTTTGTTTTTAGTAGCAGAGTGGGAGGCCACAGACCAGAACCAAGAAGTAGAAGTAGAGAGAGTAGTGTTGTACAATAAAGTTAACATAGGTATTTTGTATTTTTTATTTTTGAATCTGGATTTCTTTCAGAATTCTTTATGTAAATTAAGAATGGTAGAATGTGAATTTATGGAAAGTGAGAACTGTGTATTCCAACAACATCCAGTTGACATATTTTTTTCTAGGTAGAGAACTTGGGGGAAAAAAATGTGACATCTGCACTGGTTTTAAGCAAACAAAAGAAGGAACTTCCTTCAAGTAAATAGGCTCTGCGCAACAGAATCCTCTATTAGTAGACTCAGTGATTTTGTTTGTTGCAGAACAAAGGGACTAGGGTAGGAGGACTCTGACTTTGCTCCGCTTCCCCTTGCCCCAAGTTGGTTTGCCTGGCAATCAGGGGCATGATGAGGTTTTAAAAGAACCTTGTCGTCCCAACTCCATACAGATCTCTCCCAGTTTTGCTTAAGTGGAGTACCCAATATGTTTTGAAAGGATATAAACTAATAAATAGGGGTTGAAAGGAATTTTCTATGGTCAAGTAAAATAGGAGTCTAGGATCAAGGGATTCCATCCTAGCAAGAGGAAAAGTAATTCAAAAGACAAGCTTAAAAATACCTAAGGACTTCATTAGCTAGCAGGCTGTCTAGCTGAGGTTACAAAAAGAAGGTGCCCAGTGCTTGGACAGATAAGGAGCTGGTAGATACTTCCCTATGTAAGGGAAGAAGCTACACAAAAACCCCAAACTAGCATATGGCAGCAGAGAGCAGCTCAGTGGAGCTACCCAGCAGAGTTTTCACAGAAGAAGGACCATAGCAGCAGGGATAAGAGCTCACTTGATGCTAGTAATCTACCTGGTGACATCTTTCTTGTCACTTATCTTGCTATAATGCTTAAATAAATTTTTTTCTTCTTTGAAAAGTATCTTTAAAAAATATCCCTTATGCCAGGAGCAAAACAAAGTCTCTCCAAATGAAATTGAAGCAGTAGATCCATAGTTGTGGAACAATTACACAAAGCACCTTTGTTTCAGCCCTGCTCCCCATCCCTTGCTGTGTGTGTTTATATATATACATATATATAAAATTTTGTCCTTCCTATGTGAAAGATCTAGTGCTGGAATTCTTTGATGTAAATAAATGTTTGGTTTTATTTTTAAAAAATACTCCTTACCTTCCATCTTCAAATCAATATTGTGTCTTGGTTCCAAGGCAGAAGTGTGGTAATGGCTAGGCAATGAGGGTTAAGTGACTTGCCCAGGGTCACACAGCTAGGAAGTGTATGAGATCAGATTTGAACTCAGAATTTCCCATCTGCAGACCTGACTCTCTATCTTTTGAGGAACCTTGCTGCTCCTGAACTAATATCTTCTAGTTGGCTGGTTAAAGGATGGTCACATAATGAACAAGCTTGGCCCCTTGGAATAGACATGATTAGCTATACTTCCATCTTTCAACAAAATGAGGAACTACAGGTGCAGGATGTTGTAAAGGTGATCACAGATAGTAAATCAACCAACCAACACTTAAGTTCGTACTTTGTTCAAGGCTCTGTGTCAAGAACTAGAGGCACAGGGATAGCTAGGTAGCACTGTGGATAGAGCACCAAGCCTGGACTCAGGAGTTCCTGGATTCAAATCTGGTCGAAGACACTTCCTAGCTGTGTGATCATGGACAAGTCACCAAACCCCTTTTGTCTAATCCTTGCTGCTCTTCTGGTTTAGAATTGATACTAAGATGGAAAGTAAAGGGATTTTTTTAAGATTAAAAAAAAATTAGGGGCACAAAGAAGGGAAGAAACAGTACTTGTCCTCAAAGAGCTTCCAGCCTAATGGGGAAGAAAACATTAATAAATAGGTACATACAAGATAAATACAAAGGAAAGAGGAGGTTGTCTCGGAAGAAAAGAATCTAGTAGTTGGAAGATAAAGTAAGGTCTGTTAAAGAAGGTTTGGGCTTTGCTTAATGTTTATTTGTCATTAGAGAGAGGTTTTATCTAGAAAAGACTAAAATGAGAAAAAAGGCATTGATAAAATGTATTTTAATAATAAATTGAAAGCTGGATATGTTGATGCACAGCTGTAATTCCAGCTACTGGGGGGCTGACTGGCATATTGAAGTTTTGAAGTTCTGAGTTGCACTGGGTGAAAGCCAAGCAAGTTTCTGAATTAAATCCAGTGCCAGTATGGTGAAGAGAGCAGGGGGCACCGTGGTGGTGGTTTCAGGTTGTTTAAGGAAAGGAAGATCAGCCATATCAGAAACAGAGATAAAAATTCCTATGATGATCAGCAGTAGGAATGGGTCTATGAGTCAATCCAACATTTCTACCCTTGGAGAGATAGGGAGAGCCAATCTTTAAAGCAAAAGCATTTTTTTAAAGAAATGTATTTGGCTGGGTTCACGAGCTATGGTTTTGAGTAGATGTTGACCCACATTCTCATTATTCTTGGAATGTAGGACAGTGGCCAGAGAGACCCTCATGTGCGATCCATTATTAACTTTAAAATGTCATCAGTTACATCCTGCCAGTAATTAGTTCTGATTTTTGAGGCCCTCTTCCCTGAGGAGTGGGGCATGAACTGAGATGACTTCAGCAAGTCTCTTCTATCTTTATAATTTTATGAATTTCAGGAGCCATGCCGACATGGCAAGCAGGGTTCAGTTTCCTGGACTCCTCTGACTCATCAGAAGGAATGTTGTAAGAGGATAAGAAATACATTCTGGGGCTGCCACAGAGCCTTTTCTGGCAACATGTAATCCTCGGCCAAGAAGGAGCCCCTGGTTCCCTTTCAGAAAAGGGCTGGACTTGGCCCACTGTTCTCCCTTCCCCAGGGCTGAGGGTGGTATTCTGGGGACTATATTGTGGACATGAGGAAATGGGGGACACCAGAATACACAAAGTCTGCTAGTGAACTGGATATTGTCAGCTGCAGGAACAGTGAAGGAAGACATTTCTGACACAAAACCCCAGGAGACTGAACCGCAGAGCAGAGCTGTCATTATTTATTAACAACGGGCCTGATCCTAGAGCAAGCCAGGCAGAGTGAGATATTCTACTGGGAGAAAAGCCTTAGCCCTGCCAGGGGAATTAACACTTTCAAGGCATGAGGGAACCATTTGGCTGGTAAATCACCACACCGTCGCATGCAAGAGGTGCTATCACTTATTAGACACACACTATTTTCCACCTGTCTCTCTGTCTGTCTCCCTGGGTGTCTATCTGTCTCTTCCCTCTTCCCGGCTTTACATAAAAGCACGTGCACAAACACACACACACACACACACACACACACACACACACACACACACGACACATGGAATCTGGGAACCACACCGGGGGAAATGGAGATTTTTAAAGAATTCAAAACTAGAAACTACAGTTGAAGGGATCCAAAAAAGCCACCAGACAGTAGTAAGAGGCACAAGGTGTCCTTTGGGGCCAGGAACAAATAGAAAGTGGGCATGCCGACCCCCTCCGTGAACCTTTAAATCTGCCCTCTTTCATTTTCATTGTGGGTTGGGAGATGCTCTGCTTGGTGATCCATGGGCTGCAGATTCCCTCCCTTCAGGTACCAAACCAGGTCCCCACATGTGGTGAGTGATAGGAATTCTCACATGTAAAATTTTAATGAAAGTATATGATTTTCTTTGAGGACTACTCCTAAGTGAGATCCCCCCTCACTTAATGAGAATGTAAGCATTTGTGGACTATTTCCTTATTGCAGGAGGTTTAAGAGATAGGAACCCCATAGAAGATATGATTTTTTTCCCCCTGCATAAAGAACTAGTCATGAAGTCAAAAAGACTTGCTTCTGACATATACTGCTGTGTGACCCTGGGCAAGTTTCTTAACCTCTCTTTGTTCTAGGCAATTATTTATAGATCATAAATTGCAGAAAAGGTGCCAAACTGTAAATAGCAGAAGGAGTCCCTTCATCTGGAAGTTCTCCATACCCACAAAATTACAGGCTCATTCCTGATCCCTCCATCCTTTAGGCCAGTGATGGCAAACCTATGGCACGGGTGCCAAAGATGGCACACAGAGCACTCTCTGTGGGCAATCAGCTGCAACCCCTCCCCACATTGTTACTAGAAAGGCAGAAGAGCTCAGGTAGAGCTGCTTCCCTTTCCCTCTCTACCATGCCTGATGACATATTTTCACATGCCCCACCCCTCTGCCCAGCAGCCCAATGGGAGCACACTGTGGGGAAGGTGGGTGGCTCACAGGAGGCAGAGCTGGAGGGGAGCAAAGAGCTCCAGCCACTCTCCTCCCCCTCTCTACACATGCCTCTCATCATCCACCCCTCTGCTCAGCAGCCCAATGGGAGCGCTTCCTCCCTCCCCTGTGTGGGGCAAAGGGGGGGAGGGTTGGGGAGCACCCAGCACTCATTGTGGGGGTGGGAGAGCACAGCACTTGGTCTCTGGGGGGGCAGGGCCTGGCACTGGGTCTGGAAGTAGGGGTGGAGGTGGGGCCTGGCACTCCATCTCTAAAAGATTCACCATCATTGCTTTAGACCCTCATTTAAGGAAACTTATAAGTGCCTAGGGATTTGTTATCAGCATGTCTCCATTGCTTTGGGGACTTCCAAATGGTGTCAGTGGCTCTTTTTCCTTCTTCATGCCTCATTCACTGAAGCAGGGATGTGTCCCCTGTCTCCACAGAAATCAAAACCTCTTCCCAAAAATTTACTATCATTGTGGGAAGCCAATAAGAGACTAGATAAAAATCTGAGACTCCTCTTTTGACCCCTTTTGTGATCCTTGTGATTTCTTGTTGAAAAGTATTATGACCTTATTGAAAAGCTTTAAGTTCCTATCAAATCTGAATTTAAAGGGTTAACACTGTTAACACAGCAAGGAATGCTGCTGCCTGGTATAGCCAAGGCCAAGATACTCCCCAACTTGGCTTTCTGATAAGAACCTAGTCAAAATTCAGCCTTGGCCTTGGTCTATTCTGAAGCCAGTGTTTTGTGTTTTGATGTGACATAATTTGTAACTTCTGCGCATCTGCAAAGTTTCAGAGGGGTTCTTTTGTGTGAAATGAGTCTTGAAGTATATATAAAAAACTCCATGCTCCTGGAGCCAGAGCTGGAAGCATGAGGGAAAAGACAACTCCCTTGTTCTGTCCTTATTTCCTTATCAACTAAACTGTCCTTATCAGATTATCAGAGATGATAAAGAGATCTCCACAAATCATCATTTAAAAAAAAAAAAACCTTTTCCTTTAGTCAGGGGTTGGCAACCTTTTTGGCCGTGAGAGCCATAAACGCCACATTTTTTAAAATGTAATTTCGTGAGAGCTGTACAGTGCTCACAATGTGCTCCTGTAACAGGGCCTGAAAAAAATTGACTTTATGGCTCCTGCAGAAAGAGCCATACATTGCGGACCCCTGCCTTTTGTCTTTTAATCAGTACTGTGTATTGGTTCTAAGACAGAAGAGCAGTAAGGGCTATACAATAGGGGTTAAGTGGCTTGCCCAAGGTCACATAGCTAGGATGTGTCTAAGGCCAGATTTGAACCCAGGACTTCCTATCTTTAGGCCTGGCTCTCTATCTAGCTGCCCCCTACTCTCTATCATCATTAATCACATTAGACAAAGATTTATTAGCCACTGGGTTTTCTTTCACATAAAAGGGAAACAAGTTCATTAGTAATAATAATAATGGTAAATAATTGAGAAGAAATCATTTATATGGAAATGACTTCCTGAGCTGTTGATGATAGGGAATACAGTTGATTTTTTCCCCCTTGAGTCAGCCTTCTCTAGAAGGGAGAAGAAATTGTCCATTGTCTTTAGGGTGACACAAGCTTTGAACTAATCTCTTTAAGGGAAGTGAAGCCTACGAATGAGAATCAAAGTTCTTTCCATTTGCTCTGCCTCTTACCAGCACACCTCAACAGTTCTCCATCAACTTCCACTATCTCCAGCAAAGCTCACAAAGCTTCTTTGGAGGAAGGGGTGCAAGGGAGTAGCATGCACTCAATATTCACTAGTCCCTACTCCAACCTTCCAGCACTTCTTCCTATTTGTATAAGCAGTACTAAAGATCTAACTTCACTTCCACAAGCCTCAGAAAGAAACAGTCCCAAATAGCCAAGTTCAAAGAAATGACCAAACGGACATTACAAGTGTGGGCTTTAAGAGGCAGCTGGGTGGCTCAGTAGTTTGAGAGCCAGGTCTAGAAAGGAGAGGTCCTAGAGTCAAATCTGGCCTCAGACACTTCCTAGCTGTGTGACCCTGGACAGATCATTTCATCCCCATTGTCTAGCCCTTACTATTCTTCTGCCTTGGAACCAATACTGTGTATAGACTCTAAGACAGAAGGGAAGGGTTTAAAAAAACAAAACAAGTGTGTACTTAAGTGCTGTATCTCCAGTATAGCTCCCCAGTGCCATTATGATTGGCACTGTTTCATCCTCATTTCACCCATGAGGAAACTGAGACTCCAAGGCTGTGACTTACCTAAGGTAATATAGCTGATAAGTTTTAGAGCCAGAATTCAAGCAAAATTGTCCTTGCTGGGGCAAGTAGGTGGCTCAGTGGATTGAGAGCCAGGCCTAGAGATGGGAGATCCTGAGTTCAAATATGACTTCAGATACTTCCTATACCCTGGGCAAGTCACTTAATCCCCATTGCCTAGCTCTTATTGCTCTTCTGCCTTGAAACCAATATACTCATTTACTTTCCTCATACTACTACCTTGCCTCTCCACCCTCCAGGAATGCCACCAGGTAAAGACTATTCTGCCTTACTTCCAAGCCTATCAATATCTTACCTGTTCTTCTGCTCTCATGCTACTTTATTTAATCAACAAACATTTATTAGCCAACTACTTCCTATATAGCATTGTAATGGGTGTTGAAAAAGGTACAAAGAGATCAGACAAGACATGATGTTCATTCTTATTGGACTCTACAACTATTCTGTGCAGTTTTCCTTGATTCCACCACCTGGAAATGGTCCTTTCCTCACCCCATTTTCTAGCACCTTATACTCTTCATAAACCAATCATATTGTGACTCCTAACAGATTAAGAGTTCTTAGTCTGAGGTCCATAGACTTAAAAAAATATTTCGATAAATATGTTTCAATATACTTGTTTTCCTTTGTAATCCCATGGATTATTTTTTTGTATTAAAAAAAACAGGGGCGGCTGGGTAGCTCAGTGGAGTGAGAGTCAGGCCTAGAGACAGGAGGTCCTAGGTTCAAACCCGGCCTCAGCCACTTCCCAGCTGTGTGACCCTGGGCAAGTCACTTGACCCCCATTGCCCACCCTTACCAATCTTCCACCTATGACACAATACACCGAAGTACAAGGGTTTAAAAAAAAACACATTATTTTGAAAAGGAGTCCATAGACACCACCAGCATGCCAAGGGAGGATCATGATATAAAAACTATTAAGAATCTCTGTTCAGAGTTGTAAGTACTTGAGGGCAGGATCCAATGCTAGGTGCTGAGGTGAAGAACTATTTATGTTGTTGTATTATATTATACTGTATCATATCACATCATATTACATTATAGAAAAATAGAAAGATTGGAAGAGTGAAAGAGAAAGGAAGAGACAGAGAGGAAGGGAATGAGAAAGAGAGAGAAGGAGGGAGGGAGAGAGCCAAAGATAGAGACAGAGACAGAAAGGGGGAGGGAGGGAGGGAAAGACAGAGCAAGAGATTGAGAGAGAAAGCAACAGAGTGAGAGAGAAAGAGAAAAAGAGAAATGAGAGGCAGTGAAGCATAGTAGACAAAGAGCCCCTTTAGGAAGACCTGGGTTGAAAAGTCTTGTCTCTTGACACCTGTTCACTAAATAACTGGGAAAGTCACTTAACCTTCAATGGTCTAGGTAACTTGGAAACTACAAGTTGGCAGGAGGACTTTCTTCATGATTAGTTAGTTTACTATGCCAGTAAAATCAAGGTCTGGTTCAATGAGCATGTGTATGTATTTATAAGTATGCACACATAAAAATATGTAAAACACATTATATACATATATACACTTTTATTTATATCACTTCTTCCCTTCCCAATCTCTCCCCTCCCCTGTACCTATACACCATAGATGTATCAAGACTCTCCAGAAGTTTGATGCATTCCCACAAGACTCTGGGACCAAAAAACTTCTGCCCTGTGCTTGGGGTAGGGAGCCATGCATAGGACACATAGCCAAGGATAGTCTTTGAGATGAAAAGAATGTTGGAAAGCTCACTGGCAGAATCTGGAACCTAAATTGTAGGGGAATTGGGGAAGACAAATGACAGAAAGATGTTGGGAGTCTGAGGGGAATCTTAGAGTGCCCCAAATGATGGGTTCTGAGATCCTGTCTCAGACCTCCCTAATAATGACCAGAACAAGACCCAGGGTTTTACAGTAGCCTCCTAGGCAGAGAAATCCAGTGTAGCCCGTGCTGCTGCTATCAGCACTCCCAAGACAGACACAGGAATCCTTTGTTTTATTGTACTTTGCTTTATTGTACTTCATAGATATTGCATTTTCTACAAATGAAAGGTTTATGGCAAACCGCTGTTGAGCAAGCTTAGCAGCACCATTTTTTTCCAACAGTTTGTGTCCATATCACGTCTCTGTGTCACATTTTGGTCATTCTTGCAATATTTCAAATTTTTTCAATATTAGCATATTTATTATGATCATCGTTGATGTTACTATTGTAATTATTTTGGGGAGCCACAAACTGTGCCCATATAAAATAGTGAATTTAATTGATAAATGTTGTGTGTGTTCTGCCTGCTCCACTAACTGGCCATTGTTATCTTATTTTAAGAAAATGCCAGGGGGCAGCTAGGTGGCTCTGTGGATAGAAAGCCAGGCCTAGAGATGAGAGGTCCTGGGTTCAAATGTGACCTCAGACACTTCCTAGATGAGTAACTCTGGGCTAGTCATTTACCCTCCATTGCCTATCCCTTCCTGGTCTTCAGCCTTGAACTGATTCTTAGTACTGATTCAAAGACAGAAGGTAAGGGTTTTTTTTTTTAATTCAAAGATATTTTATTTTCCCAATTTCATGCAGTAAATTATTTTCAACATATGTTTTCCAAAACTGTAAGACCCAAACCATCTCCTTCCCTCCCAAAATAGTAATCTATTGATCTAGGTCATAGATGTATTATCGTTGAAAACACACTTCCTCAATGGTCATTGTTGTAAGAGCACACTCAAACAAAACCAAAACCCCCAAATAAAACCATAAATACACTGATGTGAAAGAGAGTATGTTAAAAATGACATAAAAACATGCCTAGCAGATACTTTAAAAAGTTTGTGGAATGAATGATCCAGCTGCTTGTTTTCCCTGGTATCATTCTTCTCCCCTCCTTCTATCCTTGAGGTCTGGAATAATGTGGGATTGCTTCATGTTAAAATATATTTTATATGTTTAACATCAATTAAAGTAAAAGAACTGCCAATGGAAAAAAAAATATATATATATATATTTTATAAAATGTGGTATGCCAGATAGGATCTGGCAAAAGCAGAATACATTAAAACTATTACCTTTTTTTTTAATACTTTGCCTCTTTAAATACAACTTAAGATTACATTGCTTCTGGGGGCAGCTGGGTAGCTCAGTGGAGTGAGAGTCAGACCTAGAGACAGGAGGTCCTAGGTTCAAACCCGGCCTCAGCCACTTCCCAGCTGTGTGACCCTGGGCAAGTCACTTGACCCCCATTGCCCACCCTTACCAATCTTCCACCTATGAGACAATACACCAAAGTACAAGGGTTTAAAAAAAAAAAAAAAAAAAGATTACATTGCTTTTTCTTTCTGCAATGAAACATCATTGACTTACATTGAGCTTGCACTAAAACTTCCAGATCTCTTTCATTTTAATTGTTTTATAGCCAAACTTCTTCTATCCAGTTGTCTTTCTTGTCTTTTCTAAGACAAATAACTACCCTTTACCAACATTTTAAAAAATTGATTACATAAAGCTTGCTTTGTGTCTCAAGAGAAGGATTGTTCCTAAACATTTGGCCTTTAAGATAAAATTAATTAGGTTCAAATAATTGACCCAAACTTTCCAAGAATTTTTTTAAAAAATTAGCTGTGATCATTTTCCTCACTTTCTCCACTCTTGCCAAGAGATTTAAAGCATCATAGATAGGGTTTAGAGCTAGAAGGGACCTTCAAAATCATCAAGTTTAACTGGGAGCCAAGATGGCAGAGAAGAGGCAATAACCCAGCTAAATTCTTCCAACATTCTCTTCCAAACCACTTTAAAATAACATCTCAAATCAACTTTTGGAGTAGTGGAGCCAAGAAAAGGTCAGCAAAAGATATTTTTCCAGCCTAAAACAACTTGGGAGGTTGGCAGGAGAGTTCTATTATAGTAGGGGCTGGCTGGAAGTGCATGTGGCAGAAGCACCAGCTGGTCTTGAAGGTGGCTACTTAGAGCATCAGGAGCAGCAACTTTGGGAACTCTCAGGTAAGAGATGATAAGGGAGTTAGACAACTGGTCAGACAGAGATTACAAAGGACCCTTTAACACTGTGTGTAGCTAATGTTGATTGGCAACTCTATTGCCCACGTGCAGTTCTGCGTCACATTTCCAGGGTGGAGAGGAGTGCTTGTGGTCATTTCCAGTGGATCAGATCACAATTTCAAGGTAGAGAGAAGCACTAATGCTTGTGGCTGCAGGAGATCAGGAGCTCCTCTTGGTTAAAGACCAGAGGGAAGACCAGGTGAGCAGTGATCATACTTCTCCCCAAATCATATCTCCTTGGAAGCACCAGAAACTTGCAGACCCAAGAATCAGCTCTGAAAATAGCAGAACACAAAAAAGAAAAAGTTTGAAGCTTGACATAGTACCTCACCACCCCTAGTGAACAGAGTCTAACTTTAAGATAAAGTTCAAAGTAAGAAATAGAATGAGAAAATGAGCAAATAACAACAACAAAAGAAGAACTTAACATATAAAAAGCTACTATGGTGTCAAGGGAGACCACTGAGATATTAACTCAGAAGAAGATAACAATGGGAAAATAGCTACAACCAATGTCTCAAAGAAAAATTCTAATTAGATTCATGCCCAAAAAGAATTCTCATAAGAGTTAAAGAGTGACAGAGGAAAAAGTGGGAAAAGAAATTAAAATGATGTAAGAAAATTATGAAAAAAGAATTCATAGCTTGGTGTAAGAGGCACAAAAAGCATCAAAGAAAATAACATTTTAAAAAGCAGAAAAGAAATCCTTAAAAAGCAGAATATGGAAAATGGAAAAGGAAATCTAACATTCACTGAAGAATTCCTTCATTCATGCAAGCTAATAACTCCATGAGGCTTCAAGAAACAAAAAAACAAAGTCAAAAGAATGAAAAAATAGAGGAAAATGTGGACTATAGATCAGAAAAACAACACCAGAAAATAGACTCAGAAGAGATAATTTAAGAATTATAGAAATTCATGATAAAAGAAAGAGCCTAACCATTATGTTTTAAGAAATTATCAAGAAAAATTATCCCAGTAGCTTAGATCCAGTGGGTCAAATAGAAATTGAAATAATTTATCAATCACTTCCTGAAAGAGATCTCATAATAAAAAACTCTTAGGAATATTATAGCCACATTTCAGAACTCCCAGTTAAAGGGGAAAATATTGCAATCATTTAGAAAGAAACAATTCAAATATTGTGGGTCCACTGTTGGGATCACACAAATTTTAGGAGCTTTCGTTTTAAAGGAACAACAATCTTGGAATATGATATGCCAGAAGGCAAAGGAGCTAGGATTATAACCAAGAATCATCTGCACAGCAAAATCTTTCAGTGACAAAATGGATATTTAATGAAATAGAACACTTTTCTAACATTCTTGATGAAAAAACCAGAGCTGAATAGAAAACTTGACATTCAAACACAAGACTCAATAGAATTATAAAAAGGTAAGTATGAAAGAGAAATCATAAAGAACTTAATAAAGTTAAACTATAAGCATTGCCATATGGGAAGATGATACATTTAACTTAATAAGAACCTTATCACTATTAGGGAAAATGATTTAGAACTATACCTACATAGTTATAAAAACTGTGCATACCCTCTGATCCAGCAAGACCATTACTAGGTCTGTATCCCAAAGAAATCAAAGAAAAAGGGAAAGGATCTATATGAACAAAATACTTACAGCAGCTCTTTTTGTGCTGGCAAAGAATTAGAAATTGAGGGGATGTTTATCAATTGAGGAAGAGTTGAACAAATTATGGTATATGATTGTGATGGAGCACTATGGTGTTATAAGAAATGACAAACAAGATTGTTTTGGAAAAACCTGGGAAGACCTATATAAACTATGCAAAGGAAAGGAAGCAGGGCCAGAAGATCATCATACACAGTAATACCTTTATTGTAATGATGATCAACTGTGAAAGACTTAGCTGATCCAATTAAAAAAAACAAAAATGATCCAAGACAGCTCCAAAGTACTCATGGTGAAAAAATGATATCCACCTCCAGAGAGAGAACTAATGAATTCTACATGTAAATTGAGGTATAATTTTCTCATTTTTTTTTTTTTGCTTTTTTTTGTCATATAGATAATATGAAAATGTTTTACATGGTTTCACATGTATAATTGATATTATATTACTTGCCTTCTCAGTGAATGGGGGAGTAGCAGGAGGGAGGAAGAAAATTTGTAATTCAAAGTTTTTTTAAAATAAAGTTAAAAATAAATAATAAAATGTAAAAATCAGATTTATTGTCCTTACTTTATATTCCACCAACTTATATTTTCAAGTTTTGATAGCTCTGTAGTCTCATTGATGTCATTTCACCATTCAGTGGTACAGATTGCCATCTATCTAAGATTTTTCATCTGGCACAACTCTTGTTTCTAACCTCCCAGAAATCCTTTATAGGAAATCTATCCAACATGTGGAGATTTTCTACTGGGTTCTGGCAATTGTGCAGTCCCAATCAGTTTACTAAGATGGCACCATCTACCTGAAAGTCACTAGAACTGTTTCTGGAATGAGTGTGATTACTAAAGAACATGTGGAGATTCTGGAGCTATTTCTTATTGAGGTACCACATGTTTGAGAGGAGACTAGCTGTGAAGACAGAACCACTGGAGTCTTCAAAATGGCCAGCCCTGGTCAGCTTTCTTTGTTGCCAAGTACCATGCCAAGCATGAAGGACATGAAGAACAAAAATAAGACAGTCCTTGACTGAAGGAGCTAAAAGTCTACTGGAGTAGTGCTGCAGCCCATATATACCCATCATGTTATCTTTCATTGTCCTTTGATTCTTTCAACATTATGTTCCATGATTCACATCATAAAGCATGAACTGAAATGATACTGAGCTTTTCCACAATACAAAAACCTCTCTTTTTAACATCAGTAGAATAGCTTCCAGTCATTTAAGGTACTGCACAATTTCCTGAAGGTATTCTAGGCTGCTCCCATTCTTCTATTCGATTCTGGGCCATCCCATTGTCCAACCACGGTATCTGTGCAAGATACATGAACTAATGGGACAGCTTAATGGACTGTTTTGCCAAAGTCATTCTTTATTTGTTTGATTTTTCCTGATGTGGATGATTAGACCAAACTCTTTTGTGAGTTTGTGGGTCTCTATCTGAAGTCTTTCAAGGCCAAGTTCAATCAGCAGAGTGGTGTGCAAATCAGGGAGAATTTGGAGACTCTCACCATGGAATTTTTCTTCCATGTTGACTTAGCACTGGACATTCTCCATAATGGTGAAAGACATCCTTGATGGGCACATGCCTTGTCTACCTTATGTCTTACTTGATATTGATTTTTCTTAAAGCATAGTGTCTAGAGGGAAGCTAAGCAATTCAGTGAATTGAAAGCCAGGCCCAGAGAAAGGAGATTCTGGGTTCAAATCTGACCTCAGACACTTCTTAGCTGCATGACCCTAGACAAGTCGTTTAACCACCATTGCCTAGCTCTTACTGATCTTTTCCCTCAGAACCAATATACAATATTGATTCTAAGATAGAAGGTAAAGGAGGGAGTTTTTTGGTTGTTGTTTTAAGCATAGAATCTAAAGGACCATGGTGCAAATTCTACCTGATCCTTATTCCCTCTATGACTTTGGGCAATCATTTAATTTTCCTAGACCCAGTTTTCATTTGCAAATAAAATTTTAAAAAGTTAGACTTGATGACTTCTTAGGTCCCTTCTAGCTCTTGTGAAATTAGAATCTGTTACCCTAAAATTACAATTCCCAGCACTCCATTCTCCTCACCTTACCTGCTGATGTAGGGAGGATATAAATTTGGTGCACCCTGCCTCCTGTTCTCATCTTCCTTTCTTCCTTTTGGGGCTTTGGTGAAGTGGGCTTTTTAAACAGGCAAGGAGAACTTAGTCATGTGGTCTTAATCTTGTTAAATAATTAGGTTTTTTTTAACTTCTATTTCCTTTTTATTCCTTCTACTTCAAGTAGCTTTGGAATCTCTCCCCTCCATCTCCAAGAAAGATTTTGATTCCTGCCTGGAGAAGAGCTGGACATTGAGATCATGAGGAGAGCTACTCTGTTCTTCTTAGAGAAGGGATGGTAGATTAAAATTATATCTCTTCCCTTTAGTTATCATTTGTCTAGGTGAAATTATTTTTTAGTTTCCAGATGTTTTCTTTGTCCTTATCCCTTCAAGAAGAAAACGTATAGCTTTTACCCCAAGTTCCTTCCTCCCAAGAGCTAGTTACACAGATGACCATCACAAGTAGTAAATAAACTCACTTATCAAAGGAGACAGCAAATGGGAATCAGTAAAGTTATACATATTAAAATATACCAGACAATATCCAGGATGAATGAGCTCTCCCAAGAGGAATAAGATATCTTAGCTCAACCAAGAGAAATTGTCTCATCTAAGGGAAAACAATTCAAAGTCTTTAGGGAAACCATCTTGAAATCAGGGATGTGTTGGGGAACTGGTTTTCCCTTACATGTCTACTTTCCAAAGTCTGTTCTCTTCCTTTTCAGATTTCTCCCTTAAGAGATTCTGGTACCACACATGTGTCCTCTCTTGAAGCAGTATGAAAAAAGAATTCTACCAAAATCTCAGGCTAATTCCACCTCTTATGGAGGCAAGCAATATTGAATAAAAATTTTCTCCACCAATGAGGAGAGTTTTGTGAAATGGTTGAACTTTGGGTTATGTAAATAATAATTTATGTCTTTGGATTTCATTCTTAATAAACTGCGTATTCAGTAACTTTAATATTAATTTAATCCATCAAGGGGTTTATTATATTGAGAAAGATGTTGAAATTTTATTAATGAGAAAAATATAAACAGTGATATATACATATTTGTAAAACATACATATGGGGCCAACATTATTTATTGTCTGAAGGCTTTAATTATCCTGCTTAGGTCAGTCTTTCCATAGTCATCTAATAATTACTTTGTTCTGGTTGACAAAGGACATGATGTATCTCTCCTTCTATTCACATCACATTAATTGGCATTGATTCTATTATATTGTAAAGTATCTCTCCTCTCAGAAATTCAAGACCTTCACAAAATCTTTTTAAAATCTTAATTTGGAATCCATAAATTCATTTTAATATTTTTTGATAACTGTATTGTAATGCAATTGATTTATCTTTGTAATATGATGTATTTTACCTATGCATTTAAAAACCTTATTCTGAGACAGGATCCAAGGACTTTGCCAAACTATCAAAGGTATCTATACTCAAAAAATGTTAAGGATACCTGTGATAGGGCAAAACCCATTCTTTGCACTGACACAGATTTCCTCTATAGACCCACAGCAGCTCTATTAAAGGGTTACCAGTAGACAGTGATATTCACTGGATATTGGGGGTGGGAGTAGGAGTGGCAGTTAGGGAGAGAGACCAGGAAAAATTGACCCAGAAAAAGGAATGATCTTTTCCAAGTACTATGCAAGCTTTATGATGACTCATAGAGGGATCACCTAGGAATGATTCACAGAGTGTTACTGCAATGAGGAATGCAGGGTCAGGAACAAACAGCTGTTGCCAATAATTCTGAGAAGGACTCTGGCCTCTCTCTCTCTTTGAGGCTAACTATAACCAGACTATAAAAAGTGAGTTAGCCCAGATCTCTGGACTGGTGCTCCTAACTTGGCCTTCGCACTACAGATTTGACTGTGTTATTAAGTGGGAGCTCAAAAAAGCCTGTTGAAGGCAGTGTTGCAAAGTAATCCTGTCCTGGGGATTCTGATTCCCTAGGTGGTTGCCTCTGCTTTCTTTTGCTATGTTTGTGTTCCAGTATTTGTGTCCCTGGGGAAAGTCTTGTGTAAGTTCAGACATAGCATATACCAAAGGGCTTAAGCAGTGATAACTTCATCCCAAGTTCAGTTCTCTATAACACATTCTTAATTCTTCCCTATTCGTTTGGAAATGTCATGGTAGAAGGAATATCTTAACTCCTTCCCTCATGAAAGTTAGTCTAGATTTTCCTTAACAAGTATTCCATCCTCAAAACTTATTTGGCTTAAGGAAACTAAAGAGTCAGACTTTTGATATCACTCCCTCACAAGGACTAATGGTGGATCACACCACCATTGGTTGGTGGGTTACAATGGGCAACATAGGCAAGGAAGCTTCACTAAGTTGAGTCAACTCAGGTGTCCTCAATGCATCTCTTTGTCCAATATCCTTCTCTGGCTATGACTAAGTAAATCTCCTTTTGTTAACTATTGAATGACCTTCAAGTATCTCATTTGGTTCCAGTTTCCAACCTAAAATCTCAGGGGACTGGCCTGAGTCAAACCCCACCTAAAATAAACATCTACACCAAAGGTCAAGGAAACCATTCTCTGGTGAGAATGGGCCCCATTTCAGCTCTGCACAGCAAATTTATATTTTCTGCCTCACATTCACATACTGTGGAAAGAACTAAGAATGGAAGAGATTCCATCAGTATTCTTTAAACCTTCCAGGGGAAACCCTAGAGTAGAAGTTATTCTTTCAACTCTTAGTGATCCCTTATGTTGGCAGGACACACAATCATTACAACTCCTTTTGCCTCTTTCAGAACCAAAGCAGGTAGGGAAATCTTCAGATCCCAGAGTAATGGGATACAAAGGAGACAAAGAATGAGAAAAGTTCTTTTTTAAGATGGCATTGTTTCCCTGATACACTTAAACCCTGTCACATCTTGCTACAAGGTGACTACCAGTCAAAAGTGGGAGCCATTTAATGTCAGAACCCTGAGCAGAAATAAAGAGGATATTAGAAGCCCTAAGCCAGTGATGACAAACCTTTTAGAGACTGTGTGCCCAAACTGCAACCCTCACACCACATGAAAGTCCCCCATCTTACCCCAGACAGGGGAGGAAAATAGTGTTCCTATTGGGCTGCTGGGCAGAGGAGTGGGTGATGTGAGAAATGTCCAGAGAGGGGGCAGGGAGCAGTCTCCTCCAGCACATGTGCCATAGGTTTGTCAACATGGCCCTAAGCCTAGGTCAAAACCAAGAGAGTCCAAGAGAAGGCCATTGAACCAGTTTTTATTCTGGGTGAAAATTTTTAGGAAGGCTATTGACAAGCATGCATATCCAGAGACAAGAGACCAGAATGATGATAAAACTTAAAGCTACAATAAGCAAATTGTTTGAAGGAACTAGAGAAGTGTAGCTTGGTTATAACTATGTCTTCTTCTTAAGGGTTCAAGTCTATCAGAAACAAGGGGTCTGGGAATCCACAGCTCTGTTTATGCTACAAACATTTGGGTTTTTTCTAAGATAAAATTTTCTGTATTTTTTTTTAAGAAAGAATGAGTTTTTGCACATTCCAACTAAGCAGATCTTTTGGCTTTTGCTTTGTGTTGGCTGATGAGAAGGGATTAATTTAACTTTTCATTTTTTACATAGAAGGAATTGGTTTAAAAAAAAGAAAAGAAAATGGTTGGTTATGAATACATAGGAACTAACAAGATTTGTTTTCTGTAGTTTGTTTGCTCAACCCACTCATAAACACTTAAAAGTGTTTACCTGATCATCAGCCTATTCAGAAAACAAAATTTGAACAACATCAAAATACTTCTTTTTTCCCATTATGTGTTGTTTGTTGCATGCTGACAACACACTTGACTGCCACAAGGCACAGAAGATAGCAGCTCCAAACCTTGCTCCTTGGGCTCAGACTCTCAGAGAAACAATATGGCATAGATATAAAAGCAATAAGGATGGTTAGCTCTCAGCTGCTCAAGGTTATTGGTGGGAAGAGTCTTTTCTACTCTTTCTCTTCTCTTTTCTTGATTATTCTATTCTCTTCCATTTTCATCCTGAGAGGGGCTGAAGGTCATGGAAAAACATCACAGAAGGAGCCAGACATGGAAAAGTATTTGAAAGAACAGAGATTTTCTTATAAATTGTTATATATGTTATAATTACAATATAATATATTATATAAACATAAAATTTTATGTATTATCTATTATTAAATATTATATACAATAATAAAATTCACATATATGAATATGGTGGTTATTTCACAAATTTTTCTTTAATGTATTTTAAAGATACAATTCCACTTCTTTGTCTTTCCTAGTAGATTTTTATTTTTTAGCCCTATGTCATATCCACAAAAATAAATTTAAAATTGCTCTTCTGATTTAAGCCCCAAAAGATCAATTGGCAAGGGTCAGGCTTGAGAAAAGCAAACTGATAAGTTAATCAATTCATTACCACTATTTAATGAGGGTATACGCCAACATGGAGCACCAAGAACCTAGCCTTCGAGGCTTTCTTCAAGAGAGAAAGAAAAATCTAGTGGGAGAGAATGGATATACACATATACCTAATAAAGGTAGATGAGAACATATATTGCATAAATAAAATGACTTGCATGGAAAGCAAGATGACATAGGGAAAAGGCCTTGAATTTAGAATCAGAGGAACTATATTTGAATTCTGATTCTGTAGCTTTTCAACTGGATGACTTTGGACAAGTCATCTTAGGATTTCAGTTTCTCCTGTAAAATAAGGGAGTTAGACTAGGCCTCTAGAAATAGGGGATCACTAAACCATTTAGAAGTATTCCTGTATAACAAAATAACTTAGAAAATAAAAATTTTTTATTAAATATTTCCCAGTTGTATTTTATTTCCCAATGCAAGCAATCAGGAGTGCTGTGGGCTGTGTGTTAGACATTTCTGCCCAGTTTGGCCCCCAAAATTCCTTTCAGCTATAAATCTCTGATCCTAAAAACTGAAGATTGTCACTGTAATAGTGTGTCTGAGTGGTGTTTTGTTGTTAAGTCATGTCCAACTCTTTATGATCCCATTCAGGGTTTTCTTGGCAAAGATACTGAAGCAGTTTGCCTTTTCTTTCTTTAGTTCATACAGATGAGGTAACTGAGGCAAATAGGTTTAAATGACTTGCCTGGGGTCATGCAGCTGTGAATGTGAAATCCCCTACCCCTCTCAGGATTACATTAGATCAGTAGTTTTTTCATATTTCAGTTATTTTGTGATCGCAGATCTTAAACTTTTCTGAAAATAATCAAGATATTTTTTATCTGAATTATTTTCTGTATCTTAATCATATAAGCATTTTTTGGTAGTTCAGGCCTTTTGGAACTGAATCAGTATACAATTAATAATTCAGTCCTGTTGGAACTGAATAAGCATTCAATTGTTAAGTATTAAATATTTCTAAAAATAGTAATCACTTAATTCTGAAAGAATCATTTCTAAGAAGAATCATACCTCAGGCATAAAGTTTTCTGACACTTCTCCATCCTATGATCTACTATGTGAAGTTGTAATTCAAACACACCCATGTTATCTGATTTTTCCATCTCTTTTATTCTATGTTTTTTCTGATTTTACTTGATTCTTGAGTAACTATGAATATATCTGAAAAATTAGTGTATCTTTAGCACAAGTTTGGGGTTATATGAAGAAGTCACTCACAAGGCTGAGGGTCTTTGGTTGCCGATCAGAGTCTGGCTTTGTGAGACCAGCCCTCTCTCAATAAACCTATTTCTTTTTGGCTTGGAGATTTTGTTTCACTTTTTTTGTACCTCAGCTAATGAATGTTTGTCACACAACTATTAAATATTTAAGGCGAGATTTGAATGGGGGTCTTCCTGACTGCACCTGGCACTCTATCCACTGCACCACCTAGTTGCCCCAGTGAGACTTCAACAAAGCCAAAGGCCTAAAGTTTAAAAAGATAGAGGCATTAAAAGGGAAAAGGAAAGAAAGTCTTCAGGGGCAGAATAAACATTCCATTCCCTAGAAAGGGACTGAGGGCTTTCAGCCTAGATAACTGCTTGGTAGGAGGCAGCATACAACAAGAGCCTAAAATTCACACTGAACCTAAAAATGATCAAGAAATCCAGCTGGAAACTACAGCAAGTGAGGAGCAGCTAGGTAGCACCATGGATAGAGCTCCAAGCCTGGAGTCCTGAGATCCTGGATTCAAATTTGACCTCAGATACTTCCTACCTGTGTGACCTTGGTCAAGTCACCCTTATCATTATTCTGCCTTAGAATCGATACTCACTATCAATTCTAAGACTGAAGGTTGAAAAGAAAAGAAAAGAAAAGAAAACAAACTATAGTAAGTGATTTTTTTCCACCCCAGAACAACAACAACAACAAACAGTTCTCCTGAAGCCCTTAGGGAATAGGAAAGAGAGCTCCAGGAAAAGCCTGGGCCAGTGAGGACAAATAAGACGGTAGATTCCCAGGGGAATCAGAGATTCGCCAAAAACCCGTGTAGCCTGAAAATATCTGTATCTGAAGGCAGAAAGAAGGAAGGACTCCCTCAGGAAAGCATCACAGTGGTCAGAAACACAATGCAGAACTTGGAAGCTATCAGCAGTAGCAATAATCACTTCAGGGACTTCTGAAACCCGAGGCTTAGGTCTTTAGCATTCCATCATAAAAACCACTGAGGGCTATGAAGATCTAGCTCTCTGAACCTCAAAAAAAAAAACAGTCAGGCAAGCATTTATTAAGTGCTTCCTATATGTGAGACACTTGATAGGATATTTAAAAAAGACATGTTATGATTCAAAATCCCTGGAAAATCTATCTTAATTTTATAATTATTTATTAAATAGCAAAATGCAAGCCAGAGAAAGAGAGAAGGCTGAGCCACCTCCTCCATTAGCTGGCTGAGCCCCCAGCCAGACCACATACCCTTTCTAGTCCATGGTTCCAAGGGAAAAGAGTGACTTCCTATCTCCTCCACCAACATATGCTCTTTCTGACATCCCTTTCCCAAGCCTTTCCGATTGTCAGACTTGATCTTCCAGATGCCAGAAGTAATCCCTGGAGCATTTAGAATGGCCACACTGTGCATTTAGTGTCTCCCAGCTTGGTAGACAAGAGGAGAGGGGACTCTACCTATGGCCTCAGAGAGATACTGTCCGGAGCTTTAGCCTCAAGTTTTTTTTGTTTTAAAATAAAAAGGTTGCCGAATCAAATCAATTCAGAATCAAAAGAGGTCAAAAAGGAGTTCAGATTAATATTAACTTTCCAGAGGACAATCTCTGCTCTCCGCAGGCTCACAATCAAATGGGAGATACAACATGAAAAAAATTTACAAACAAATAAGCCACATACAGGATAAACAGATAGAAGACACTAGAATTAAGAAGGATCTAGAAAAGCTTCTTGTAAAAGGTGGGATTTTAAGCAGGGAAACTTAAAGGAAGCCAGGAGGTAGAGATGAGGAAGGAGAGCATTCCAGGTATGGGTGACAGGCAGAAATAATAGCCAGAGCTGAGCAATGTTTGGAGAACAGGAAGAAGATTCCTGGATCAAAATATTCATGGGAGATGTAAGGTATAAGAAGAATGGGAAAGTAGGATACCTAGCAGCTCTTGTATAGGAGAAGGCAGGTGATGCTAGGGATGATATATGGTTGAGGCGTTGGTATGACACAATCAACAATATGAAAAAAGGTCCAAGGACTGAAAAGAAATGGCAGTGGAGAGTTAAAGCGTTTCACCAAGGGGTTAAGGTGGGAAAAAGAAAGGAGTGATTAGTGTAGGAGTTATGACCTGGGACAGACCTGAGGGGATGAGGGAGTAGAGGTCACCATAGAGAGAGAGTAGGGTTTGGTATAGGAAGGCAAAGGGAAGGGTAGAAAATCAACGGATTGTGATCAAATGGGCAAATTTCACAGTTCTTAAATATGGTAGTAGAATATTTATGAGTGATGGCAACATCAAAGGTGTGGGAAGCCTATAAGAGAATAGATAAAAATCTGAGACTCCTCTTTTGACCTCTTTTGTGATCCTTGTGATTTCTTGTTGAAAAGTATTGTGACCTTATTGAAAAGCTTTAAGTTCCTATAAAATCTGAATTTAAAGGGTTAACACTGTTAACATAGCAAGGAATGCTACCACCTGGTATAGCCAAAGCCAAGATACTCCCCAACTTGGCTTTCTGATAAGAACCTAGTCAAAATTCAGCCTTGGCCTTGGTCTATTCTAAAGCTAATGTTTTGTGTTTTGATGTGACATAATTTGTAACTTCTGCGCATCTGCAACGTTTTGGGGGGGTTCTTTTGTGTGAAATGAGTCTTGAAATATATATAATAAACTCCATGCTCCTGGAGCCAGAGCTGGAAGCATGAGGTAAAAGACAACTCCCTTGTTCTGTCCTTATTTCCTTATCAACTAAACTGTCCTTATCAGATTATCAGAGATGAAAAAGAGATCTCCACACAAAGGTATGACTATTTTCATGTACAACTGAGGAGTATAAAAAGAAAGACTGGGAAAAGATCTTTGGAACAAACTGATTTTACCTTGAGACTTGCAGGTCACAGAAACCAGGGTCAACAGACACAGACAGAATGAGATCCCAAGAATCACAATAGATAGGTATTTGTGGTATGCAAAGTGACCCAAGGAGAGGTCAGTTCAGATGCTTCTTCCTTCTGTGTTAGGGCAGATTGTGCCCCTTCTGGGTTAGGATAAGCATCTCCCTTACAACGTGTCCCTTCTGCCTTGTGACATTTTCACAAATTCTGGGGGAAGAGTGCCCTGAATCTAGGGGATGTTGTAAGGAGGCTGTAAACCATAGCCTGCTCTTCTTCTGAGGGTTAGAGAAAGGTGAGAATTAAGAATTATAAGGCTTGGGTTGGGGTGGACATGATTGGGGATGTAGACTCGAAACTACCACACCAATGCAACTATCAACAATTTGGAAATACCAGTGGAAATGTGCATCGGCCATGGGTGGGGGGAGGTGCGGGGGGTGAAGGGGAAATAGGAGCATGAATCATGTAACCATGTTAAAAACGAATATTAATAAATGTTTAAAAAATAAATAAAAGACAAGAAAAAAAGAATTATAAGGCTATCACACATTATATATTTTTTTCACTACTATAATTTGATTCTTTGATTTATGGTAACTTTCACAGTTATTCAATCAACGAATAACTGAGACTATCATTATTAAATCAGCAGTTGCAACTTAACAAATTGATTAAGGTAATTAATTGTAAATTTCTCCTTATAAGAGGGATGGAAGAGTAGTTCTGGGAAGGGAGCAGGCTGAAGAACTAGGAGCTTAGTGTTTTAGGGAGAATCAGTATGCATGTTGAAGTCCCCTAATATAAAATCAATATTGAGAAAGAGAAAAATATTATAAGTCAGGTACCAAATTCACTGAGGAAGGAAGGGGATTCCTAGAGGTCTGCAGACAATAACTATCATGGTTTTGACTCAATGGAAGAGGTGGATGATATGGACCTTAAAGGAGGAGAGATTGCCAAGTAGTAGTGGTAGAGGGAGAGCCTTGAGATAGCAATGCGGAATGAGGAGTATTCCAATTCTGCCATCTTGATCAGGAATCAAGGCAAATGAAGGAAAGCAAAGCTGTAACTAGCAGTCAAGAAGGCTGTCATCAGGGCAAAATTAGGTCTAGGTGATAGCCAGAAAATGGAAGGAGTGGGAAAGTATAAGATTTAAGATTAAAGCAAATTTGTTTTTTATGGAGCAGGCATTTGGGAGGGCACAGTGAAAAGTGTGAGTAATGTTTGGTTGGGTCTTTGGGGTGGGTGGGTTAAGGGGAATGGAAATAAATAATTGGTATGGGGAAGCTAGGTGGCTCAGAAAGCCAGGCCTAGAAATTGGAGGTCTTGACTTCAAATCTGGCATCAGACACTTTCTAGCTCTGTGGCCCTAGACAAGTTACTTAACCCCCATTTCCTGATCCTTAACACTTTTCTGCCTTGTAACCAATACTTAGTATTCATTCTAAGATATAAAGTAAGGGTTTTTTAAAGAATTGGCTAGTGTGGAAATGGGAATGGGATTTGGATGATGACCTACACAGGTTCAGACTTACTAGGATATGTAGAGTATGACCAGATGTGAATATGTTGTACATCCTTCATTTTCTTTCTTTTTTTTCTTTCTTTTTTATTCTAATAACAAATTGAACTTAAGTTTTCCAAGCCAATATGATTCATGTTGTCTCCCTCCTCTTCCCTCCCCCTTCCCAAAATTAATCAGAAATTCTACCGGGTTATACATGCATTATCACTCAAAACATACTTCTGTATTATTTATTTTTGTAAGAGGGTAATCTTATAAAACCAAAGCTCAAATCATATACCCAAATAAATAAGTGATAAATCACATGATTTCATCTGCATTTCTATTCCAACAATTTCTTTCTCTAGAAGTGGATAGTGTTCTTTTTCTTAAGTCCCTCAGAATTGTCCTGGATGCATCCTTCATTTTCAAAGAGGACCACTGATCATGGGATAATATCTTGACTTGGTCATGCATTGGATTTATGAGGTAGAATTACACAAAGTCATCAGCCTCACTGTCTCTTTCAGAGTCATCTATATCCAGCGGCAAGACAAAAGTCAGAATGACTAATGATGACCTGGTATGCAGTGGTTGACCTCAGCTTCTTCAAAGTATGACCAAACTCTGCTTTAGTAGCCTTCATGGCCTTAGGAATAAATTGTTCTTATCTACCCACTCCATCAGGAGAAGTCTTCACATGCTTGCAGTAGACATCCCCCTAAATCACTAACAGGTTTGATACCTTAGGTTACATACAAGTGAGAGGCTCTTCTCCTCCAGCATAGTATGGAAAGCACTGCTGGAAGATACCCTATTTCTCCACACCTCTATATTCCAGAGACTGGAATCAAGCAAGGGATGCACAACAGAAGATCCAAGAGAGGTGGAAATCATTGCAGGCACCCACATGATCCAGTTCCAGACCCAGATGAGCTGACCACAACCCACCCAAAAATAGAGCAGGGAATGGAGACTAGCCTTAGCACAAAGTCCAAATCCAGGAACTGAGACTAAAGACAAAAATAAAGAGAAAAATAAAAATACAATGAAAAAATACTATGGGATAAGAAAAAAAAAACAAGTAAAATCCAGATGAGAATAATCCTACAAGTACTAGTAAATCCTAAGAAGAAAATATTTAACTTAAAGAAATAATGCAACTCCAGGCATTGAGGTACCTGGGTGTTGGTATTTTTAGACAAATGTACTATTGGAATCACAACTATAGGTGAATTGCTCCATCCATTAGCAAAAGCAGAGTATAACAGGACTTAAATGGAACAAAACCATCCCTGATTGCAAGATGGGACTTCAACCCAAACTTCTCCACATTTCTTGCCTAGATGCACTACCTTACATCTTCTTTAACTGAATTCTCCAACTTCTCATCCCACCTTGCATGTACTTGCTTCCTCCTTTCAACTTCTTCTTGTTTTGTCTTCACTCTTTAGATCAGTGATGGCAAACCTATGACACACATGCCAGCACTGACATGCATAGCCATTTTTGATGACACATGGCTATGTACAGCTGCATGCAGAGAAGTATGGGGCCACATGCCGAGGATGAAACATTTGTTGTAGTGTAGTATAGTCACTCTGTGCACTACAGATGACAATTCTACCTATATTAATTTACCTATTTTGGTTTATCAAATACAGTTATATATTACAATTATACATTTTTGTTAAACTATAAATATCATGAAATTATGGTTTTTTTCCTTAAAGTGACACACCACTAGAGTTATGCTCGGTTTTTTGGCGAATTTTGACACACCAAGCTCAAAAGGTTGCCCATCACTGCCTTAGATTGCAAGATCCCCAAGGGCAGGGACTGCCTTTCTTTTTTCATATTTATATTCTCAGAGCTTAGCATAGTACATGGCACATAGTAGGTGCTTAATAAATATTTATTCATTATTGGCAAAAAAAAAACGTGAAAAGTGAGAGAAGTGAGAGGACAGACTAGAAGTCTTAGTGCAATTTTAAGATGGAGAAACTTAAAACTGCTAAAACTTAAAACTCTAAGACTTTTGGGAATCCTCAAATGTATATATTTAAATTTTTTTAATCTAATGCCAAATTCCATATTGAGATGGACTTAAAAAAATTTCTGAAGTTGTCCAAAGAATGGACAGAACCATTTTGTGCTGAAGTGTCCATGTCTGGTTTCAGTGGAGACATTAATTGATTTCTCCAGCTATTGGCTGGAGTTTTGAGTGGAGCTTTATATAGAAAAGAAGAGGATGGAAGATTTTCTTTATTACCAACAAATTCTTGAGTTTTAAATTAGATTATCTCCCATCTTATCCCCAATATCCTATTTCTTTTTTTAATTGAAGTTACTCAGTTTAGGAGGAAAGTGATTAAAAGAAGCTGCCTGGTCTGGGAGAAAACACTTCATAAATAGAGCCCTAGTCTAAATGTCCAAAGTCAGCAGAGGAAAGAGGTTTGTGTTTGTGTGTGTTGGGAAAGTATCCTAAGCCACTTTCAATTCTATAATTCTTTAACTCCTACCCCAGATCTGCTAAGACTTTGGCTTCACAGAATAGCAACACATTGACATTTTCTCTTTCAGTATTTCCTCTTTCACATCTCCTGAAGGGAGGTAAAGAGATGCCTTATTAACAAAATAGGGAGAGTTGAATTTAACTTTACATTATTCTGCAGACAGCTTCAGGGGAGTTCACCTCCAGTGATACCTCAGTGGTTTAGTAGGTAAGGCAGAATAATCAGAGGACTGCTTCCTGGTTCTTTTCCCAGAAGAGTGAAGTCTAACCATAGTCTGCCTTAAAATCACCAGAAAGTGATCAATGGTCACAACTTTGTGGTATTGTCACCACAAACCATTCCTTAGGACAGGAGGTATCCTTGGCTTGTAGTTTTCTTTCCTAGCATAACAATGATAATGTAACAACCATTAAAGTTGATGGACACAGGGGCTAGGATGCTTGCCATCTCCTCTCCATTAAAGGGGTTTTTTTCAGCTCTGGACCCATACAAGGGTAGACTGAATTCTTAGGGGAGCCTGTCCCCAAAAGAAAGGGGGTAAGCACTGTCTTGTACTCTTGGCCTCTTCATATTCCCCATCCTGAGGCTATGGGGGAAGTTACTTAGGTTTAGAGTCATATAAAACTCATGTTTTCCAAAGGGTGGCATAGGAAGAAACTCAATATGCAATACAAATCAGGTTTTTATTGTTGTTTAGTCATTTCAGTTCTGTCTGACTCTTCATGGTTCATTTGGGGTTTGCCATTTCCTTCTCTTAGCTCATTTGACAGGTGAGGAAACAGACAAACAGGAATACGTGACTTGTCTGAGGTCACACAGTAAGTGTCAAGCCAGATTTGAACTCATGAAGATGAAACTTCCTGACTACAAGAGTGGCCCTCTATCCATTGCACTCTCTAGCTGCCAGTAAATCAGATGTGGGAACAGCTATTTATTTTTGTTATATGAAAGAAAGGCTAGACACAGATTGTTCTCACAAGTTGACATGAGAAGACTTATAATATGCAGCTGCAGCAGTAATATAATCACTATTACATTCTCCTAGAAAGCAAAAACTTAAGCCTCCAAGGATGAAGCAATTTGAGAGATTGCTGAATAGACATTTAACATTTTATCTTGGTTCTACACTGTCCAAACATGGTCCAAGATGGGATCATGTCATCCTCTGGCTTCTCCTCATCCTTTTTTTCCTTCTTTCTTCCTTCCTTCCTTCCTTTCTTCCTTCCTTCCTTCCTTCCTTCTTTCCTTTCTTTCTTTCTTTCTTTCTTTCTTTCTTTCTTTCTTTCTTTCTTTCTTTCTTTNTCTTTCTTTCTTTCTTTCTTTCTTTCTTTCAAACCCTTACCTTCTGTCTTAGAATCACTGCTGTGTATTGGTTCTAAAGCAGAAAAGCAGTAAGGGCTAGGCAACAGGGGTTAAGTGACTTACCCAGGGTCACACAGCTAGGAAGTGTCTGAGGCCACTCATCCTTTCTTCTAAGAGTCATCCCTACCCCCATGCATTTGCATATATATAAAAACATTAGACAGCAATCCCGGGAAACTGAAGAAAATCCTGTATAGTTCAAATAAAATTGTACTCCATGGATTATGTGTAGGAATGGACTTAATGGCACCATCGCATGGATTATGTGAGAGAATTCTAGTCCCAGGAACTCTAGTGGGACTCAAAAATGTAGTATGAGATGATGAAACAGTCCCTCCTTGATCACCAAGAACCTTTAAAAGTGAGTGACCCTACCCTCAATCCATCTCCTCTTCCTAGCTAAAGATTTTGTGAGGATTATTTGGGTTTTTCTCTGCCCCTTCCCTAAACTCCAGCCACCTCAGCAGCTATTCCTAGGGAGGCCAGATCTCAGAGCCCTATTTGCCTCTTTCATTTTTGTTCCTTCCCTGAGCATAGATAGCCAAAATTATGATCCCAAGATGGATATGTCCAGATTTGGAAAGAGACTCATGAAACAAGGTAGGCTATAACAGTGAGGGCTATTGCATATGACAACATCCCCACCACCAACCATCCAACTGTCCATGTGCCACTTGAGTACCCTCTGGCTATGTGAACACTAACCTGGTAAACAATACTGCTTGTTTGGTCCCTTGCTTGGTCAAGGGCACTGAACAAGAGCAGAGGAGCCAGAATTTCTATAACATTCAAGAGGTTATGAATGGAAAGGGACCAAGGTCAAGGGTGAGTGAGTGCTAAGTGAACAGCTGTTTCGAGGATAAGCACACAGGCCCACAGGGACTTGGCTTCACTGCAGCCCAAGATCATTAGATCTACCACTTAAGGGAAAAATTAACAGAATTGACAGCTAGACTCATGGAATTTCCCTCAACAGCTGACTTCTCTGCCATTCTAGACTAAAAGTGCAGATGCGTGTTTGGCTGTAGCTGATGTCTCTGTACTGATGAAAATGGAAAACATTCCTAAGAGGCTGGTGTATCCCCTCTATCCACCAGATGGTGCCCAGCCTGCAAAAACTCAGAGCTCCCCAGCATCCTTCTATTGAATCCCATCCCTCACCTTCCCTGTATCTAAGTGATACTAAGCTATTTGGATTAAAGTTAAGCCTTCTTAGCTGTGTGTCCAAAAAGCAATCTAGAGGATGAAGTGGAATATTACTCAAAAGACAAAAATATAAAATTTTATGTCTATAAAGAACATATGAGTTCCTACACAAGGTAGCTAGGTGAGGCAGGGGATAGGATAAAGAGCTGAGAATCAAGAAGACCTGAGTTCCAGTCCTGCTTCAGATACTTACAAGCTTTCTGACTCTGGGTAAGTAATTTCATCTCTCTAAGTTTCACTTTTCTCATCTGTAAAATGGGGATTAATAATAGCATCTAGCTCATAGAGTTGTTATAAAAATCACTTGAGTCAATATTGTGTAATGGGTTTTGCAAACTTTAAAATACTATATAAATGTTGGCTATTATTATTGTCCTCTAGGCTTCCTTTTCTCCATTTGAAGTCCTTGAACTGATAGATCCAGAGGCTTCTTATGCTGGAATGACATGATTTATTCTACAGAGAATAGAGCAAAAGAAAATGGAGCATTCCTATGTGGACACATTCAAAACCTCCCAGTTGCCCTTCATGATCTTTTGAAGTGTTCAGAAGGATTCCCAGGCATACACACCCAAAACTTGTCTCAAAAAATAAGAGAAAATGATATTCTCATTCAGTGTGAGAATCCTAGACTAGAAACAGATGAACTCAGGGAAGATGGCAAGGGAAATTAATCTCTTCCTGAACTTTCAAATCCAGTGAGTTTTGTAGTGGTGAACGGTCTTAAAAAATTGAAAGTTTTTGTGGTGGCAACAAATTGGAAAAGGAGGGGATGTCCTTCAATTGGGGAATGGCTGAACAAACTGTGGTATATGCGGGTGATGGAATACTATTGTGCTAAAAGGAATAATAAACTGGAGGAGTTCCAGGCGAACTGGAGAGACCTCCGGGAACTGATGCAGAGCGAAAGGAGCAGAGCCAGAAGAACATTGTACACAGAGACTGATATACTGTGGTAAAATTGAATGTAATGGACCCCTGTACCAGCAGCAATACAATGACCCAGGACAATTCTGAGGGATTTATGGTAAAGACGCTACCCACATTCAGAGGAAGGACTGCAGGAGAGGAAACATATAAGAAAAACAACTGCTTGAACGCATGGGTTGGGGTGGACGTGATTGAGGGTGTGGACTCGAAACTACCACACCAATGCAACTACCAACAATTTGGAAATTGGTCTTGATCAAGGACACATGACAAAACTAGTGGAAATGCTCATCGGCCATGGGTGGGGGGGGGGGGGGGGGGGGGTGAAGGGGATAGGAGGAGCATGAATCAGGTAACCATGTTAAAAATGTAGATTAATAAATGTTAAAAAAAAAATTGAAAGTGTTTCTCCTCTTGCCTCCCAACACTGTTTCCACTCCAGAATCTAGATTTCTCCCTCAAAGCTGGCCTTTGATCACCTTCCTTTCTGGGCACTGAGGCTTCAGGAAAGAGCCTGAAGTGGTAGTTGAGAGTAGTGAATGGTCTCTATTTCCATGTTGTTCTAGTTGATATCTACTCATTCCCTTTGTTCTCATGACAGCCAGAAAGTCTGAATTCAAGGACAGTCAAAGGAAAAGAGGTATTCATACTCTTTCTTCTCAAGCCCCCCATATCTATACTCCCTTCCTCCCTGTTCTTTGCTGAGCACTTCATCCTATACTTCAAGAAAATAGAGGTCATTCACTGTGGATTTTCTCATCTTCCCTTCTTTGCACCTTATAACCCCTTGACATTCTTTCCTCTTTTCTTTTTCTTAACTCCCTTGCATGATGAGATCCTTTTTTCTCACTTAGCTTCTATAAACCCTTCTAAATATGTCCTTGATCCTGTTCCCTTCCTACCAACAAATGCTACCTACAAATAATCAAATCTTTCCTTAAAAAGATCCCTCTCTCATCTGTAAAAAAAAACTTTCACAAGGCTTTTGTCCTACATCTTTCCTTTTTCAGCCAGACTTCTAAAGGAATGTGTCAATACATTGTTGTATCATTAGTTATATTAAAGTCACAAACTATGAACAAATCCATCAGTGTTCTGGTAAGTGTTTAACAATGTACTGGTTTGTGGGGGTGGAATGTATATATTGCACATTTTAAAGTTTGTTTTATTGATTAACATTTTCTGCTTTACTTTCTTAGATTAAGACAGTCAACAAAACAATATAAGTCAAGTACAAACCAGCTAAAGTTAATGATTGGTTTTATCCCAAATCTTGGATCCCCTTCTTTCACTTGGTTACCTCATATGGTACCATGGATTTAACTATTACATCAATGTAATGATTTCTAGATCTACATGTCCACCTTTGTCATTCTCTTGAGCACCAGTCCCATATCACTAAGGGTCTATTGGACATTTAGAACTAGAATCCCTTAGGTATTTCAATTCAGAATGCCCAAGACACAACTCATTATCTTTTCCCAGAAATCTACCACTCTTTCAAATTTTCCAATTTCTGTCCAGGACACCACTGTCTTTCTAGGCATCCAGGTTCACAACTTTGGTGATTTTATCAGCTTATCACTTGTTACTTTTATCACCTTTTAATCACTCATTTATCTCATATATTTAATCAACTGCCAAATCTTGTCATTTCTCCCTTCTCATTCCTCACATCTGTCTCCTTTTCTTCCCTATTATTTTTTTTAAACCCTTATTTTCTGTCTTTGAATTGATACTAAGTATCAATTGCAAGGAAGAAGAATCATAAGGGATAGGCAATTGGGGTCAAGTGACTTGCCTAGGGTCATACAGCTAGGAAGTGGATGAGTCCACATTTGAACCCAGAACCTCCCAATAAATTTTTATCTCCTCTTCTCTCTTTTCCTATCTTCCCCTCTCCCGCTGTTGTCAGAAAACCTGCCTTCTTTAATTCAATGAAGGCATTAGGGCAATAAACAAAATAATAAAATCAAATAAAATTAAGTAGAGAAACACAAGACTATTAAGTTTATTCCTTTCCTAGTTACTCTCTCCTCTATAGGTTGTTGTCACATCAGTCTTTGTTTTTCTCCTACATATTTGTTCCTTTTCAGTCTCCTTTGCTGGATTTTTGTCCAGGTCAAGCCTAACAAATGTGGTTAGTCCCAAAAGTTTTTTCCTAGACCTGCTTTTCTTCTCCCTTTATATTGTTTCATTTAGTGATCTCATCAGTTCTTAAGTATTTAATAATCACCTCAATGCAGATAATTCTCAAATGTATTTATCTAGCTCTAATCTCTATCCTGACCACCAATATGGCATCTCCAATGACCTATTAGACATCTCAATCTGGATATCCCATAAGCATCTTAAACTCAATGTGTCCAAATCTAAACTCATCTCTTTCCTCCCCAAACTCTCTCCTCTTCCTAACTTTCCTGCTACTGTTGAGTATCATCATCTCCCCACTCAGGCTCCCTACCTGGGTGTCATCTTCAAATCATCCCATTCACCTCCCATATCCAACACTTACTACTTTTTTGATCCTGGGCAAGTTACTGTTTACTAGTTTCCTAATCTGTAAAAGAAGGTTCATAAGAGCATCTACTTCATAGGGAAATAATATTTATTAAGCAAATGTAGCACAGTAGCTGGCACATAATAGGCACTCAATAAATGTTTATTCCCTTCCCTTCCCACCTTCTCATCTATGACACTGAGCCTCTGGAGTAGGCCTTTATCTCCTCCCACCTGGACTGTCAAAATAGTCTGCTAGTTGGTCTCTCTGTTTCAAGTCTCTTCCCACTCCAATTTAGAATGCTCCTCCTCTTTATCTTGTCTTATTTTCTTTTTTTTTTCTTTTGATTAATTAAGAAAAGTTTATCTTGTCTTTTTCTGACTTCCTTCAGATCCTAGGCAAAATTTTCTTCTTCTTCAAGAATCCTTTCCCTGTCCCCCTTAATGCTAGCATCATCCCTCCAAGATGATCTACAACTTCTCCTATACCTATCTTCTCTGCCCATAGTCATTTTCCCTGTTGTCTCTCCCATTAGACTGAGAGCTCCTTAAAGACAAGACCTACTTTTTCCATCCTCAGGGCTCAGTTCTGGACCTGACTAGTGATAGTGCTTGATAAATATTTGCTGACTTTGCTTGAAGTTCTCAAAGACATAGAGATGTTCAGCTAACTATATCTAGGAAATTTTATTCAAAAAGTTGTGTAGTAAAGAGACACAGAGACCATTTACTCCAACTCCTCATTTAAACTGAGGTCTAGTGAGGCTAAGTGACATGCTAATTCACACAGTTGTATGAGGGGCAGGATTTAAACCCAGGTCTTTTTTAAACCCAGGTCTTTTGATTCTAGGGAAGCTAAGTAACATTGTGGATAGAGCACAGAGTCTGAAATCAGAAAGAACCGAGTTGAAATCTGGCCTCAGATACTTACTGTGTGATCTTGGGCAAGTAACTTAACCCTGTTAGCTTCAGCTGACTATGTGTCAGGCACTGTGCTAAGTCTGAGGATATAAAGAAGATTTTATATTTAATCCTCAAGGTGATAGTCACTGGGGTTTGTTGAATAGGAGTGAGTGACATGAGCAGACCCATGCTTCAGAAAGATAAATTTGATAGCTGAGTGGAAGATGGGCTAGAGTGGGGAGAGAATGAAGAGGGAGAGGAGAAACATAAGACAATTGTGATTGTTTGAGTATGAGGTTATGAAAGCCTGAAACAGAATGATGACAGTGTCAAGAGACAGAAGAGGCCATATACTAGAGAAGTTGCGGTTAAAATCCACAAGACTTGGCAAGTGGATGTCAGTATTATTTTGGCTGCTCATTAGAGCCCTATGCAGTTGTCCCTACTTCTTGGGTCAACTTCCTCAAAGTTTTTCCCAACTCTTCCTCTTGACTAATTAGAACCATTCCTTACTTGGCTCACTTTTCTGATTCATCTTAGAATCATAGACTAGTAATAAAAGCTAACATTTAAATAGCATTTACTATGTGTCAGACATTGAGCTTTACAACTATTATTAGAGATGGAAAGCACCATCTAGTCATTTTAAAGATGAGAAAACTAAGCCACAGGGAGGGCAAATTATTTGCCTAAAGTCACAGTCAGTGACAAAGCTAAGACTATAACATCCAGAACATTTGACTAAAAGGCCAATGCAGCTTCTAATTCATCACACTGACTCCCTAATTCCAGGATCAACCTTGAAGAAAATGCAAGACATGGTACTCTCCCAAACCAAAACCACACTGGCAAGCTAGGTCACTAGTGGGAACTGTCATCTTGCTCAGAGTTCTAGGGGTAGCACTAAGCAATTAGCATGGTTCCTAGCACATAGTAGGTTCTTAATAAATGTTAATTGACTGATTGATTAAGTGGTTAAGATCCATCTTTCTAATGCTATGGCTCCACTGGTGTTCTTCCTGCCATTGATTATCTCTTGAAATAAATTAGTCATCAAGATATAATTTCCTAGAAAAAGTAGTAACAAAATTCATCTGGAAGAATAAAAAGCCAAGAATATCAAGGGAATTAAATGGAAAAAAAACCATATATAAAGGAAGGAAATCTAGCTATATCAGATCTCTGACTATACTATAAAGTGGTAATCCTCAAAACAATTTAGTACTGGCTAAGAAATAGAGTAGTGGATAAGTGGAATAGAACAAATAATCCACACATAGTAGTTAAGGAACATAATAACCTAGTGTTTCAATAAACTCAAAGATCTAAGTTTTTTGGGGGAAAACTCATTATTTGACAAAAAAATGCTGAGAAAACTTGGAAACCAGTGTGGCAGAAACTAGACCAATAACTCACACCGTATACCAAGAAAAAGTCAAAATAGATACTTAATCTAGAAACAAAGAGTGACACCATAAACAAATTCCATAAACATGGAAAAGTTTGCCTGTCAGATTTTTGGATAAGAGAAGGATTTATGACCAAACAAAACATAGAGAACATTACAAAAAATGAAATAGATAATTGTGATTACATTAAGTTGAAAAGGTTTTGTACAAACAAAACCAATGTAACCAAGGTTATAAGGAAAACAAGAAATTGGGAAAATATTTTTGTGAGTCTCTGACAAAGGCTTCATTTCTCAAATATATAGAGAAGTGAGTCAAATTTATAAGAATACAAAGCATTCCCCAATTGATAAATGGTCAAAGGATATGAACAAGCAGTTCTCAGAGGAAGAAAACTATAGTCAGATTTTTTTAAAGCTCCAAATTACTGTTGATTAGAGAAATACAAATTAAAACAACTCTGAGATAATCACTTCATACCTACCAGATTGGCTGATATGATGAAAAAGAATATCCCCTCCAAACACAGAGACCAGGAGTTCCCACCCCTTTCAGAAACCTCCAATGAACAAGTAGCTCAACTTCCCTAGAAACAATAAATAGAGGCGACCCAAGTTGTATTACCCCTTAAAGCTCCTAATGCTATAAGATCTCATGATTTCCCAGGTGGGACTCCATTGCCACCTCTACTGGCATCAGACTCCCCCTTGCCTCTTCTTTCCTCCGTTAAAGCTTTGCTATATTACCTTACTCTGGTCTCATTATCTCTTGGGTCAAACCCTCATCAGTTGGACTGACAGAAGTCTTTTTTGCCAAAGATATCCAGATATTCCAATTAGGTATGTTTTAGGGTTTTGCTAAATTCTTTTTAGTCTTTTAAAATATTTTTCACAATCTCCTTCTCTTGCACTCCCTCTGCCTCGCTCCTTACCCCCCACACCTCTGTTTCTCTCCTTCACTCCCTCCCTTCCCCCCTTCTGAAGGGGGGAAAAACCCTCCTATAATAAATTTACATAGTCAAGCAAAATGAATTTCTATATTGGGGTGTTCAAAAATGATACATCTTGATTTGTATCCTGAATTGATTTCATCTCTGTAAGGATATGTGTTGTATGTCTTATCATTGGTGCTCTGAAATTTTGGTGACCATTATACTGATCAGAGCTCCTAAGTCTTCCAAAGTTATTTCTCTTTACAATATTGTTGTCATTTTCTAAGTTTTTCTCCTACTTCTGTTCACTTCATTCTGTATCAAGTCTTCCCAGGTTTCTCTAAAACTATTCCTCTTGTTATGTCAAAATTTTAGGTTGGGGGGGCAGCTGGGTAGCTCAGTGGATTGAGAGCCAGACCTAGAGACAGGACATCCTAGGTTCAAATCTGGCCTCAGACACTTCCCAGCTATGTGACCCTGGGCAAGTCACTTAACCCTCATTGCTTACCTTTTACCACTCTTCTGCCTTGGAACCAATACCCAGTATTGGTTCCAAGACAGAAGGTAAGGGTTTAAAAAAAATTTATGTCAGATAATAATGTCAATTATATTCATACATAATAACATGTTCAGCCATTCCTGTTTCCAGTTCTTTGCCACCACAAAAAGTACTGTTATAAATATTTTATACAAAAGAATCTTTCTCCTCTTTTCTGATCTCTTAGGGGTACAGACCTAGTAGTGGTATTGCTAGGTTAAACAATATGCATAATTTAGTAACTTTAGGGGCATAGTCCCAATTGCTTTCCCAGAATGGTTGGACCAATTCACAGCTCTACCAACAGTACATTAATAGGTCTGGTTTTTTGTAAGTGTTCTAATATTAATCAGTTCATTTTTTGGTCAACTTTGCCAATCTAATGGGTGTGAGGTGGAGCCTCAGAGTTGCTTTAATTTGTATTTCTCTAGTTATTAGTGATTTGGAACATTTTTAATGTGGTAAATGATATTAATATCTTGATAAGAAAAATTTATGTTCATTTCTCTTGATCAGGTGGGAAAACCTTGTGAAGCCTTAAAGCTGCCTTTTCTCAGCATGTTTAATTTGTACTTAGTTCCTGTTGCAGATATAACAACTGCTGCTGATCTGGGAATGCTGCCAGGACTAATGCTGATCAAAAATCTAAAATCCTCTGACCCTTTTAATAACATGAGGTTCCTATCAAGGGGAGTTGAGAGGAGAGAAGGAGACCTAGAAAGAGGTTGAGACCAGATATTCACATCTTTGGGGTTTTGAACTGGTTTGCTATTTTATCCATGATCCACAGGTTATGACCAAGTTTCCTCAACCAATTTGAAAATATTTCCTTTGCAGTCATTCTAGTTCACATATAAATTGATCAAGAACAGCAGGTCCAGCATTTTGACTTGAAGATGAGTGGGATGATTTTATTGATTGAATGAACTGATTCCCATTATTACAAAAACAATAATGCAAATCAGATCTTAAACCTGGAATATTTGCATAAGATTATCCTCATTGGTAGAGAGAAAGATGACTTCATATTTCATGCATGTGTAAGGGGCAGGGATGATGTAAAAGTTTTGAAGATGAGACATTCCATTTTCCTTCCTCTTCCAAGAAGGAACACAAGTAGTTCCAGACCATCTTTTGAGGGATAGCCCTATGCAAAAAGAAACAGATTTTTCAAGGCAGACATAGTAAGAAAAACAGTTGTTCAACATGTCACTGATTCCCAATTTGCCGCCCTAGAGACTTTAGGGTCTTTTGGATGAAACTGGAATCTTTCTCTCTTGATTGAACTTTGAAAGCTTACTTTTAAGGAGAGGGAACATTCTCTCTCTCTCTCTCTCTCTCTCTCTCTCTCTCTCTCTCTCTCTCTCTCTCTCATTCTCTCTCTCTCTCTCTCTCTCATTCTCTCTCTCTCTCTCTCTCTCTCTCTCTCTCTCTCTCTCTCTCTCTCTCTCTCTCTCTCTCTCTCTCTCTCTCCCCAGCTGGTATATTCTAATCTGCAAAACTTCCTTAATGTCTGTTTGCTATCTACTTGGATGAATGAGTTTTGTGATGTTCTTTTGTGTAACTAGCGTTTGGAAAAAAAGAGGTCAAGCCTTCAGATATAAGGATGAGATACTCTGTCCTTTTAAGAGATAATAACCAGGAAAGCAGTTTGAACCTAAGGTGGAAAAACCAGCAGTATTTATGAGAGCAGATAGTTAGAATTCTGTTCTGGTACACTCTGAGGAGAACAAAATGGTCAGTCTTTTCCTGATCTCTTCCAGGCAATAATCAATTTGCCTGGAAGAGGGGAAGGGGAAATTCCAGAGATATCTATCTACCCATGGATGACCTCAGAGAATTCCAGAGACACCCACTCATTAGCTTCATATAGACAACCCAGTTAGAAATATACATAAATTACGTAGTAAACATATATATATATATATATATATATATTCTACATTTACAAAGGTAAAGTCCTTTGTGAGCAGGAGAACAGTTTTACATAAGCCTATGTAAATAGGACCTTGTCTTCTCAGGACTTGGCTTAGCCCTAAAATGGCCTTTGGCAGAACTTGGCTTAGGTAGTAACATTCCTAAAAACATGACTCTAGGGAAAATGGCTCTATAGCAGCTAAAGCATCTGGGAGTATTACTCATTGCAGACCAAAGTTAGATACTGACCTGTACTCTATTTCCATAAGGGATCTGTTTGGGTTTTTCAAATAACTTCTCCAGAAGTGCCAATGTCTAATTTTTCCCTTTCTTCTCTGGAAGGGACCATTCATAGCTCTTGTTAGGAATGGGACTAACAACATTCTGTCAGTTCAGGTTTGATGTTGGAATGAACTGAGGCACTTTTGGGTCACTGAACAGTTAACAAAAAGTTTACTTAGCCTTAACATAGCAAGTATATGCAACAAAGGTAGAGTAGCAATTAGCATGTATTTATCTAGCCCCACCCCACCTCCTGTCTCCATGTGGAAACTTGTCTGCAGAGTAACTTCTGGTATGAACTAAGTCTGAAGGGTACCAACCCTATATGGGTAAACCTTTTAGCTCTTAGAGCAGTGATGGGCAAACGTTTTAAAGAGGGGGCCAAAGGAAAGGAAATGCTCATCCGTTAGTCTGTTTCTAAAGCGACTCTTTCAAAGTTTCATTGTATTGTATCCTACTCATTGTATTCGTCAGATTAGAAATAATGTCATGTGGTTGGATAGAACATTTCAGGGGGCTGCTTCTGGCCCGCGGGCCACAGTTTGCCCATCACTGCCCTAGATGATCAGAGTTTCATGTCAACACAGTCATAGGCCATCAAGCCATCAGGACGACTCATCAAGGAAGACAGAATTTGAGCCTTGCCCTACCCCTGGGTCAATCAATTCCTGAATTTATTAATAACTAATAAACCATGTTGAGATGGGGAGGAGGAACTCTGGCAGATTTTGGACCTATTAAATACTATATTCCATGATGATTACTCCCTTCTTGTCTAGGAGAGCTGGCATACCTTTCTTATATTTTCAAGTGAATCTTGTTAGTTCTGAGCTAACCTTAGGACAAAGGAGAGAGTAAGCTTCCAGCACTTCCTAAGAGCAACCCCAAGTAATCTTTCCACTTCCCTACATGTACACACACACACACACATACACACAATTTGAGTCATATAATTTGAAACCTGAAGGAAAAAATTGTATTCTTAAAAAACAAAAGTGCTTTTAAAAAGAGTCAATAGATATTGAGAGCTCCTTGGAAACCACACGATGCCTTCTGCTCTGTCAATACGTAGGCACTGCTTTTATCAAAATTCAAGGCTGACTCAGATGAAGAAAACTAATAAAGTAAACAAAATGTTTACATGCTTTTCAGTGGAAATTAGTGGTATTTTAGGACATCTCCTAATCTTTACCTTGACATGTTTTGTTTCTGTGCATTCGGATTAATGTTGGGGAATAAATTAATTTAAAAAATGAGGTAAGACTCTCAGCAAAAGTCAGCACTTATTTAATATTTAAAATTTCAAACAAACTTGAGACCTTTGTACACAACTCTCTTTAGTCTTGTACTTTTACACCCTGGGAAATTAAATCTACATCAGAAATAAACCCGAGACTCTTCTGACTCTTGAGCTCCATCACCCCCTCAGTGTCTCCTGTTAAAAGCAGTGTCAGGGCCTCCTGCTGAAAGTTGTTTTCTTGGCCTTCAATTGCCAGGAATCTTGTGCAACAACCTTGCTAAAACGCAAGCTAAGAATAATAGCAAGATAGTAATTTGTCCCTAGGCTGTTTTTTTTGCCTGAACTCTATTGAGCAAGATGAAAAGAACAATTTTTCCATAATTACTTCCTTAAAGCACAATCCATCCTCCATGTTGTGTGGGATAGACAGAAAGAGCATAGAAACAGTAAAGTAAAAGAATGAAGATAGGGAGATTTTTGTGTCTTCAGACCACTAGGATAGCTGTGAAGGCCTAGTAGAGAGCCCCAAAATACTAGTTAATTGGTCCCTAGCAATCATTCATCAGATTAGCATCCCAGCCAGTGTGATGTAATTGCTTCTATGAGCCAAGAAATAGTTAGCATGGAATAGCTTATAAGAGTAAACAAGATCATCCTGACAAGGAGCAGATTGGAGCAAGTAGTACTCCTTTGTGTTTTGTTAGAATAAGGAGGTAACATATACTGGAACACATCAGAAATACCAGTGACTCATAGCTAGAAATGATTGGGCACAGAAGCCACTAAACAATAAAGTGGGAAATCCTAAAAATATCCTCAAGGTAGGATATTTCTATTATGAACCAGTGCTATATTATTACAGAAAAAACGGAATCCTAAATTAATCAGCTATAGGTGAGGACATTATACTGCTTTATTGTGAACAATATCTTCAGCTCCAAGTTGCAAAATAATGTGTTGCCATTCCATGCAAGGCAGTCATTCTTAAACTCTGATTAAATGAAGTAAGGGTAGAAATTTAGGAATTACTTTAAACTTTAAGAGTAAAAAACTAAGAACTCCAAAACTTGGAAAACCTATATCTAATACAAACTTCTGACATACTATTTTCATGAGCAAAATTCAACAAAAGATAGATTGACGTATATTCTCTCTGAGCAAGATACTATTTTATTAACAAGGCATTACCTACCAATAGAATAAATAGGTCAATGGCTGTCTCTATTTAGCCAAAGACTCTGATATGAAGACTTACTCATTTTTATAATGGTTAGAAACAAAACAGAACAGGATGAGTAAGGAAATAATATAATTGGTTATGATATCTTATGTATATGTATAATATATATATATATAATTAGTTGGCAACATCATGAGGTTGAGGACAATGTGACCAGTTACATAATTGAGGCATGAAGAAGAATATGGTTGGTTGGATGTTAGAAATAAGGGGCTAGCACTAACTCCTTCCTTCCCTTTTCTTACTAAGAAATGCTCATTGTTTGAGGCCATTTGCAAGTTGAAAAATAATGGACCAAATTTCTTTGGACAGATAACAAACCAAATATCCTTGAAAGATAGCTTAGTGGTATAATGAATCAAAATCAAACTCCTTGGTGTTCATCCACATCCCCCAAGGGGAGTAGGTTTCTTGAAGTAAAACTAGAACAGTGATTAGCAGGAGAATTGGATTTCTAAACTTTCTAAATTCTTTATGGGCCAGTTGAATTTCTGCACTAAGTTCAGAGACAAAGAACCATGGCTTAGGCAGTTACAGGGTAAAATCAATGAAATGTAAGTATGATTTTAAAAAAATATAGAATCAATCTAATATTTTCACTAGCTGATAATGAAGTGGATGAGAAAATTAATACTAGACTCGAATGACTAGTTATAGCCAATTCAACTTAGAGTTGAATTTCCAAAAGGAAAATTTTGAATATAAAGGCATGCATCTGGTTAATAGACCAATTATACCAAAACATATCAATTTTTAAAACCAACATCTATTATATCATAACTAAATGTATTTCCCCACAACATATAACAATTTAAAAACATTTAAGGACATACATAAATCAGTGTATGCTATATTATATTACATTATATATCATACATATATGATACATACACATATAATATATGCTATAGCCATTGTAATAGTAAAGACTCAAAGAATCAAGGTGGCTCTATGGAAAACTATGGAGGACTCTTAAGGACAGGCACCAAAGAAAAGGCAAGCTTGAGAAAACTAATGAAGACATTGCAGAAAGACATTGGAAAATTACAGCAGTACTAAGTGGGTACATAAATTCATTAGAAAAAATGAATACTCTATTGCCCAATTACGGATAATAAAAAAGGAATGAACATCAAGGAATGCTTGTCAGGCAAGGCTAGGGGCCCGTTGCCCCACTCGCACTCCAGATGGATATTGGGGGGGGTGATTTTTTTATTGAGGTTACAGTGTCTGGTTTAGGCACTTAATAATAGCTACTTAATAAGTGCTTGTTGAATTGACTAGATGACTACATGGTTACAAAAAGACCAACACAATGAAACAAGTTGCAAACAAAAAGTTTCCATACAACTATGAAACAAAAAGCTTAAGTACTATTCATGTAATGAATATAGTTATATAGGGAAGGGAGGGATTGACTAAAAGTCTAACTTCTCTATAAAACTGAAAAAGGAGCAGGATCAGAGAAGAGTTATAATTATTATTACAAATGTTTTTCACTAGTACAAGAATTAATATAGCATAGGACTTTGCTAGCTTTCTTTCTGATGCAAACCTGATCTCGTTCTCAACCAAAGGCATCAATGACCAAGATGAGGGTACCAGTCACCTCTCCAACTAGTCAGTTACATGTTTATGTATTTCATATAACTCATTCACAGCTCACATCACTATATTTATAAATACTTTTACAAGAAAAAGTTGTCTAAAAAAGCAAAAAGGGTAAGCCAAAAAATTCCCCAGGGTATAGAACAAGTTTTTATTGATTCAGAGATTATAGAAAAAGCTATCTAAAAACACTCTCAGACATACAATGTCTTTGTTGTTATCACAAAGACTGACTCAGTTCTACATTCTTGGCTTAATCATGTAATACAAATATATAAGAATTGTCAAAGAATAGTGGACAACTGCTCTATTTAAAACAGCACAACACAATATGACAACAAAGTGATAAATGTTGGAAGGGAGATGACAAAACCAGAACACTAATGCATTGTTGGTGGAGTAGTCAAACTGATTCAAACATTCTGGAGGGTGTAGTTGCCCAAAGGGCTATAAAACTGTGCATACTCTTCCTAAAGAGATAATAATTGCAACATGCATAACATAGTGCCTTTAATATTAGTTATGATGATAGTGTAAGCAAATAAATGCTGCTGGAACTGGAGCATCAGTATAGACATAACTGTTGCCTAAAACTAACCAGATATTGCACTGGTCCATGTAAATTTAATGATAACATTTTTATTTATATTCCCATGCCAACTATTCATGATCTTCTAACTTTATATAATGAAAAGGTTTCAAAGTACAGAGACCCAGGGAAAAAATTAAAACTATAAAGTAACAAAACATATCAAACCAGTTGACCTATTTATTACTACAGCTGTCCCCAAAATTCTTTCAATGATTCTGCAGAAGATAAGCTTAAAATCTCAACACTTGTATTCAATTTCAAAAAGGTAGTCATTTTATTCACACATGCAATAGTCAGCAAAACAGAACATATAAAAGAAGAATAGTGAGATAGTGACTTGTCCTTGGGTTGGTTCTATCTGAAATCCATTGGAAAAGAAGAAAACAAAACAATAACAACTCATATCCCAAGGCATAGGCCATAATACCAAAGATCATATCTAGTCCATGTGAATTCGGAATCTTTGTGCAGCTACCAAAGCACAGGTCAAATGCTACCTCTTACAAGGTATTTCCTGATACTGCATGTTAATCCCTCCAAAAACACTTAGTATTTGTGTGTGTGTGTATACACTAAAGTATAATATAATAATGTCATAAGCATTATTAAGCTCCTGGTATGTCACAGGCACTATGCTAGATACTTGGGTTTCTAAGAAAAGCAAAAGAGAGTCCTCATTCTGAAGGCATTCACAGTCTTATGGGAGAGACATCATGCAAATAACTTTATATAAACAAATTATGTACAGGATAAATTGGAAATAATCAACAGAAGGAAGGCACTAGATTTATAGGGGATTGAGAAAGACTTCTTGTTGAAGAGGAGATTTTATCTGGGACTACAAATAAGCCAGGAAACTGAGGAAGGAAAGCATTCCATGGATAAGAAAAAGCTCATACAAATACCCAATCAGGAGATGGAATGTTTTGTTTAATGAAAATGAAGGAGTTTAGTGTCATTGGATCACAGAGTATGTAGAAGGATTTAAGGTATAAGAAGGCTTGAAAGTTAGGGAGGGGCTAGGTTATAAAGGGCTTTAAATATCAAAATGCCAAAAGTATATTTGATCTTAGAAGTAATAGGGAGTCACTGGAGTTTCCTGAGTAGTGATGGTGACATGGTTGGACCTAATAGAGGGAAATTGCTTAAATTGGAGTGGAGATATACTTGTAATAGGGAGGCCAACCTGCAGGTTATTTCAATATACCAGGCATGACATATAAGGGCCTGTAACCATGGAGGTAAAAAAGGGGAGTATTTGATCTTACAAAGGTAAATTTCAAAAGGCAATAGATTGGATATGGGTGTGAGGGAACAGTGTGGAGAGAGAAAAAGGAATCATACTGAAGACAGGTTCAAATTTACCAAGAGGCAGAGCCAAGATGGCAGATTAGAAGAGAAAGCTTGAAACCTCCATGAGATTCCTCTCCAACCAATCTTTAAATAACACCACAAAATGAATATTGGAGTGAAAGAACCAAAAAGGAGATGAAATGAAGCATCTTTTATGAAAAGAACAACTTGAAAGGTAGGCAAAGAGCATCTGGTTTTGTATAAACAAAACTAATATAACCAAGATTAGAAGGGAAACAACAAATTGGGGGGGGATTTATAACAAATTTCTCTTATAAAGGTCTAATTTCTCAAATTTATAGAGAACTAAGTCAAATTTTTAAGAATACAAGCCATTTCCCAATTGACAAATGGTCAAAGGATAAGAACAAGCAATTTTCAGATGAAGAAATCAAAGCCATCAATAATCATATGAAAAAATGTTCTAAATTACTCTTGATTATAGAAATTATAGAAATATGAACTAAGATAATTCTGAGGTACCACACTTCACACCTATCAGATTGGTCAATATGGAACTAAAGAAAAGTGGTAAATGTTGGAGATGTGGCAAAATTGGGACACTAAGGCATTGTTGGTAGAGTTGTGGACTGATCCAACCATTCTGAAGGGCAACTTGGAACTGTGCCTAAAGGGCTATAAAACTGTGCATTTCCTTTGATCTGGTAATACCACTACTGGGTCTGTATCCCAAAGAGAAACAAAAAAGGGGAAAGGACCTACGTGTACAAAACATTTGTAGTAGTTTGGTTTTTTTGTAGTGGAAAAGAATTGGAAAATGAGGGAATGTCCATCAGTTAGGGAATGACTGAACAAATTGTGGTACATGTTGGTAATGGAATAGTATTGCTCTATATGAAATGATAAGCAAGATGATTTCAGAAAAAGCCGGAAACATCTGTGGAAATTGATGCAGAGTGAAATAAGCAGAACAAGGAAAACATTGTACACAATAACAGCAATATTGTATGATGATTATCTGTGAAAACTTGGCTACTCTCAGCAATACAATGATCTGGGACAATCCTGAAAGACTTATGATCGGGATTGCTATCCATCTCCAGAAAAAGGACTATTGGAATTGTCTTTCACATAAGTGGATTTATAGTTTTATTTTGAGGTTTTGGTTATGTATGAGTGTGCTCTTACAACAATGACCAATATGAAAGTGTGTTTTACATGGCAATAAAAGTAAAATTAATCAAGTGCTTTTCATACAATAATCCCACAATGTAGTATTATACAGCATTATCCCTAGTTTGTCGTTGTTCAGTCATTTCAGTTGTGTCTGACTCTGACAGTCTGAAAGTCTGGAGGAGTAGGAGTATGGTAGGATCCTCAACAGTAACAGGAAACCTTGGAAGGGAAGAGGACTTTGGAGGAAAGAAAGAAATTAAGCTCAGTTTTAGACATGTTGAGTTTTAGATGTCTATAGTACATCCAGTTCAAGTTATCTCTTTTTGGAGATGTGAGAGACTAGAAGTCAACAGAGAGGTTAAGGCTGAATCAATAGATTTGTGAGTAAGCAGCATAGAGGTGATAAGTAAAATAGTAGTGAAGGAGAAGAGAAGAGAGCCTGGAAGGGAGTCCTGTGGGATACCCACAATTAGTGAATATGAAGATCCAGCAAAAGAACCTCAGAAAGAATGATCACTTGGTAGAAGAACCAACAGACATTTTGAAAAGTAACCTAGAGACAATAACCTAGAGAAAAGAAGGTGATCGACAGCATTAAAGGCTACAGAGAGGTCAAATAGGATAAGGATTAAGAAAAGGCTCTTAGATTTGGCAGTTAAAAGTTCACTGGCAGGGCAGCTAAATGGCTCAGAGGATAGAAAGTCTGGCATGAAAATGGAGGTCCAGCATGAAAATAGGAGGCCTGAACTCAGGCACTGTGTGTATCTGAGTGTGATCCTGAGCAAGTACCTTAACCCCAATTGCCTAGCCCTTACCGCTCTTCTGCCCTGGAATTAACATTTAGTAGCAATTCTAAGGCAGAAGATATAAATTTTTTTTAAGTTCACTGGTAACCTTGGAGAGAGTCATTTCAGCTGAATGATGAGATCAGAAGTCAGTCTATGGAGAATTAAGGAGAGGATAATGGAGGCAAAGTGAAGGCATCTATGGTAGATGGTATTCTGAAGGAAATTAGCTACAAGAAGCAGGACAATATGGGGCAATAGTCAGATCAACTAAGAGTTTTTAGAAATAGGGGAGACATACATAGTTGAAGACAAAAAGAAAGTAGTCAATAGACAGAAATAAAGACAAATTGGGGGGGGGGGGCATCACAGAGATGGCAGTCTGCTGTGGTTGGGATTTTTGTTTGTTTGTTTGTTTTCAAATAGTAAGTTCTTCCCAAAGCTTGGATCTTTGGGTCTATTGAATACTAGGTTACTATGGTCATTTACTGCTGTGTGTTGATTACCTGTTCTATTCCATTATTCTACTATTCTATTTCTTAGCCAGTACCAAATTGTTTTGATGATTACTGCTTTATAATGCAGTTTCAGATCTGGTCATGCTAGGCCTCCTTCCTTCATATTTTTTTTCATTGATTGTCCTTCATTTTTGAAAAGTACAAGTGACGTCAGAGTGGTCTTGACTTGCAAGTGAATTGGATTTAAGTGAGGCAGAGTTGCACAAAGTCATCAGCCTCACCTTCTCTTCCATTCATGGAAGTCCAGTGGCAAGACAAACGTCAGGATAACTAGAGATGGCCCAGGATTCAATGGATGACCTTGGCATCGTTGATATTTGCCTGCTTCAGCCACTTTCATGGCAGTTTGAACAAATTGTTCTCATCCTCCCATTTCTCTAGGAAAAATCTTCACATTCTTGAGGTAGACACCCTACTAACTCACGGATGAGTCTGTGGCTCTTCAGTTACCCTTAACCTAGTTTGGCCCTTCTGCTGAGATGGTTTACTGGGCTGTGGCCTCTGTTTTTGCTTTAGCTTCTTGGAGCCATAGGTGAGAATTAAATATCAGGTGAATACCAAAGGTGGATGAGCAAGCCCTCACACTAGAAGTGCCTGATCTCCTTGAACACCCATACACTTCAATCTGCTACAGGAGATGGGAAAGAATGGGTCACTTATGCATGTAGGGATTGACCTTGGCAAGAAGGGCCATTTATGAGCCATCTTATGAAACAGAGGTGAGAGAGAAAATAGTAGCAGAAGGCATCTGGGTGATATGAGATAAAGAGGAAGAGTGAAGAGGATGTTCTTAGTTGTGTGTGTATTTTTTTTTAATAAAAACCCTTACCTTCCATCTTGGAGTCAACACTGTGTATTGGCTCCAAGGCAGAAGAGCAGTAAGGGCTAGGCAATGGGGGTCAAGTGACTTGCCCAGGGTCACACAGCTGGAAAGTGTCTGAGGCCAGATTTGAACCTAGGATCTCCCGTCTCTAGGCCTGGCTCTCAATCCACTGAGCAACCCAGCTGCCCCCTGTTATGTGTATTTTTGTACATACTTTTTTTATGTGTTGCTTCCCCTCAACATAATATAAGGTCCTACAGAACAAGGTCTACTTGGTTTTTGTGTCTTTTGTTTTTCCAGTGTTGGCCACACATCAGGTGTTAAATAAATGCTTACTAAATTTAATTGCAAATAGTAATAATTCAAAATATAGATAGTGTTTCCACCAAAAGTACCCACATCCTTATTCAAAGTGCACATACTATAGCTATACTTGGAATATAGCCAAAGAGTTGGGAGAGACTGCCAGTCAAAAGGTTTCATTTGTATTGGTGGTTTGGAGTGGGCTAGGTTGGGTTGAGTTGAGCTTTTGGTTAATATCTGTTACCAGCATGTTATTTATTCAAACCCAACCAGTGCCTACTAGTACATTTTTGTTCCTGGTTTTTATAAAACAGAAAACTAATACATGATCCATGTGGAAAGTTGAAGTTTGTTTTTTTATTCGATGTTATTAAAACATGTAACAACTTCATTATTCTTCTGAGGAACCTGAAACAAACAACATCACAGATATTATTTATTACCAAAAATATTATTCATTAATATTAACATTAATTAATTAGCAATTAACATTAAAGGGCAATGTTTCCTTCCCTCTCACCTTTCCCACTTTCCCAATTTTTTTCCTACTGTTTTAATTTAGTTTCAATTTAATTCTTAAGATACTCCATTCCTGTTAAGAGAAAATATATTTTAGGGCATCTGGGTAGCTCAGTGGATTGAGAGTCAGGCCTAGAGACGGGAGGTCTTGGGTTCAAATCCGGCCTCAGACACTTCCCAGCTGTGTGACCCTGGGCAAGTCACTTGACCCCCATTGCCCACCCTTACCACTCTTCCACCTAGGAGCCAATACACAGAAGTTAAGGGTTTTAAAAAAAAGAGAGAGAAAATGTATTTTGAAAGACTAAGAAGTCCAAATAGCAATAAAATAAATCATCTACCCTTCAGGTCCCCAGAGTCTCTATAAAGCTGTGGGTTGGAACACTGTCCTTTCTTTTGGAAAGTGAATTCAGTGAAAGCAAATTAGGAAAGGTGTGTAGGAGTTTCCATTTTAATAGGGATATCAGCCTTTGCAGTTGAAACAAGGTTGTTGGCAGAAGCTGCCAGCTTTGCCCCTTCCACCTCAGTTGTTCCTAAGTATTTTACTGAAGCTTCTCTGAACTTCAGGGTAATTTGTATGCTGGTGGTGATAATACAAAATGGAAAGGTCAATGAAACTGTTCACCTGGAGGTGTTGGCAACAGAGGGTAGGAAGAGAGATGGCTATTCTGTCTGCTCCCAGGGGCATGGAAGAGATAAGTGGAATTTAGTTGCTCTAACTCAGCTAGGAGTACCGGCCAGGAACAGATGGCTGGAACTGGTAGTTGGAACTGGTGACTCGGGAGGTCTTCACAGATGCCTTCACAGCTAGGCTAAGCCCTTCAAGGCCTAACTACCAAAAGAGCTGGAAACGTATTAGCTGATCTAGAGGTATGTTGGCTTGGGTTACTTCATTGTAAGATGCGCAACACTTTCCTGAGGAAAAGAAACCAAGTGGCAGTAGTGGAAGTGGATGCCAATTGGAATAATTCCTAGATCCAACAAGGTGTCAGCCTTGTGACTGAGTCCATGAAAACTGAGATATTCACCTTTCCTTGTTCTTTACCATTTACTGATTGCAGTTTGTAGGCTAAGGTAAGCCCTGGGTTTCTGACCTCCAAATAGATAGATTAGGCTCTCTTTTTCACAATTATTTTCTTTAACAAACTCCCAGACATTGAATGCCAAGATCATCCACTGCATCACCAGTTGTCCTGACTTTTGTTCTGCCACTGGACTTCTATGAATCTGAAATCATGAGATGGAGGCCTTTGCCCAACTCATGCACAAGCCAAGATGCCACTCTGTGATGTCACTGGTCCTCTTTGAAATGAGATAAGAACAACAACCCCTCCATCCCTGGGACAAGGCTAATTACAATCTAGAGCCACTGGCCTTCTTGCTGTTCTTGGCACCTGATGCTCTTGGCTCATGCCTTTTCACTGGTTATCCCCCATGCCTGGAATGTTCTTCCTTGTTTCCCTGACTTCCCTTCAAAACTCAACTAAAAATTCCACCTTCTTCAAAAGACCTTTCAGTTTCTCCCCCCTCCCAGGGATTTCCTATAAGATTACCTCCTACAAATGCTGGCTATGTCTTAAATATATGTATTTATTTGAATGCTAGTGGAGTGTCTGGTGAATGTAAGCACTTAAGAAATGCATGTTGACCAACTGATTGAAAGAAAGGATTTACAAAGTCATTTGTGCCAGGTAATATACTAAGCATTGGGGAATATACAAAGAAAGGAAAAAAATATAATCCTTGCCCTCGAGAACTCATCTTCTCATGGGGGAAACAACAAGTAAGCAACTGTGCACATACTATATAAATGGAAGATAATCTCAGAAGGAGGGTACTTGCAGCAAGGGGACTAGAAAAGGTCTCCTGCAGAAGGTGGGATTTAAGGTGTGTCTTGAGGGAAGCCAAAAGGAAGAGATCAGGAAGGAGAGGATTCCATGCATGACGGACAGCCAATAAAAAATGCCCAAATTAGGGAAATGGAGATATACAAATAGCAAAGATGTCAAGGACTCGGGATTAGAGAGAATGTGGAGAAGAATAAAGTACAAGAAGACTAGAAAGAAGGACAGCTAGGTAGCACGGTGGATAGAGTGCCAGGTCTGGAGTCAAGAGCCTGAATTCAAATTTGGCCTCAGACACTTCCTAACTGTGTTACCCTGGGCAAGACAGTTAGCCCCCAATTGCCTAGCCCTTACCACTCTTCTGCCTTAGTATTGATTTTAAGGCAGAAAGTAAGGATTTTTTTTAAAAAAGAAGACTGATAAAGTAGAAAGGATCAGATTGTAAAATAGAAAGGATCAGATTTCAAAGAATTTTAAAAGCCAAACAGAAGATTTTTTTTTTCTTTATTTTTTTAAAAACACTTTCCTGGGGGCAGCTGGGTAGCTCAGTGGATTGAGAGCCAGGCCTAGAGACGGGAGGTCTCAAGTTCAAATCTGGCCTCAGACACTTCCCAGCTGTGTGACCCTGGGCAAGTCACTTGACCCCCATTGCCTACTCTTACCACTCTTCTGCCTTGGAGCCAATACGTAGTATTGATTTCAAGATGGAAGGTAAGTGGTTTTTTTTTTTAAATAAAATAAAATTTAAAAAAACCACTTTCCCTCACATCTTAGAATAAATACTGTATATTGGTTCCAAGGCAGAAGAGCAGTAAGGGCCAGGGCCAGGGAATGGGGGGGGGGTTAAGTGACTTGTCTAGGGTCACATAACTAGGAAGTGTCTAAAGGCAGATTTGAACCAGGACCTCTTCTCTCTAGACCCAGCTTTTAATCTACTGAACTGCCCCCAGACAGATTTTCTGTTTTATCCTGGAGGTAATAGGGAGTCACTGGATTTTATTGAATGTGGTGAAGGTGACATGGTTAGATCTGTACTTAAGGAAGATCATTTTAACAAATGAGGGGCTTAGAGGAAAAAGCAGAGGTACAGAACTGAGGGAGACTCTCAAGGGATCCATAATCCTAGCCTTAAATCTTGTTCCAATACCTTATAACGTGGCTATAGCTCCCTCCCTTCTCTCCACACAAAAAAAGGTCCATTGGGTACAAGACATTTCAAAGTCCACATAGAGATGCAAACATGCAAATACATAACATCTTCCTAGTTACTATGAGCCAATTAGATAATGAGAATTCAGGGAGGGGCATGTGATTTTATGATCCCTCCTAAGATTTATCAGCCCCTGACATTGTTAGATGCTTCTCATGTTATTCCTCTAATATAATTAATCCTATGTGCTCCCCCAAACCCAACAACCCCTCTGTCGTTGACTCGGTCTGACTTCTGATGTTTCCCACACAAAGACCAACTCTGGGGTTTGGAACATCAAGTGTAAAACTCCTTTACACAGCATGTGAGTTGCAAGGCGGGCTGCAGCCAGCATTCTCTCCTGGGTCAGTGACTCTCTCTCCCACAAGAGTGAAATGTGAGAATATGGCACTGGGCCAGGGCTCTTCTGCAGAAGCAGGCTGGGAGTTCCGGGCCCCAGGCCAGTGCTTACCAACCAAATCTGTACATTTCTCACAGGAACCTAATGGAAAAATTTGTTTGCAAGCCAGTGGATTCTAATCAGCTGAGAGTCTGCAGCTGTCCTCCCACCCCCCAATTATTGGAAAATAAAAATGGCTTCAAGGCAAGAAAACTGTGCCAGAACTCCAAAGACTTCCTAACTCCTTCAGTGTTAGAGGATGAGCAAGACAATCTTTCCTAAAGAAGAAATTGTTACGAATTTGACTCCTGGTAGAAAACAGCCATTGTGGGAATGGCGATTGTGTTATACAACCAGGGGCTAGAGAAAACAGTTTTTTTGTAAGAATAGAAGAAAAAGAGACACCTATTTCTCTGACTGGCATACTAACTTTTAATTGGAAGCAAAGAGGATAGTTAATGAAGTGATATGAGAAGATACCCCAAATCCACCCCTTCATGGAGGCGGAGGTATAACACTCCACAGGTGTTATACATTGCACATGTTTTAGACTTTTTCAATGTATCATTCAATTGTGCTTTTTTTCTCTCTCTAAAAATACTGTTTTGTCACATGGGATGACTCTCTGGAAGAAGGAAGGGGAAGAATACTTGGGATAACTATGATGATATAAGGAACAGAAAATATCAACAAAATGTATTTTAAAAAGAAAGATTAAAAGAAGAAGAAAGTACATTAATTTTTCTGAATCAAACTCATTGCATATTTTCTGTAACTGGATCCGCCACTCTCTTGGACCCTACAAATGATATCAAAGGTGGCAATAACTGGCCACTGAATTTCCAAAGAAAGCTCAGAGAACAAACATAAAGATAAAAATTCCTAAAGTCTAGGCCCTTTGCCAATCTAGTTCATGAGGCTTTCAAAGAATCATCTTCAAGAGCAAATGGGGTGGAGAGGAGGAAGAATGTTCTCTAATGGACATCCTCACCCTAGAAACGCTGAAGTAGTGACCCTTCTATCCCACTATTTCTACCTCATATAAAGAAGCACCTCCAGAAAAGAGGAAGCTAACACTCAAAACCATAACTTACATTAATTCCTACCAGGGAATGTTTTGAGGAGACTATTGGGTAGAAGTGTTGAGGATGAGGTGATTAGAGATGTTCCACTACATCTATTTTCTCCTTAACCTACTGTTAACTGGTTCCAAGATGGGTTTTACCAGAATAAATATCCTTTCTTTATTCTAGGAAGTAGTATCAAAAGAAATATTTATCAAAAGTCCTTATCTTTTTGTTAGCTCCATATTATCAAAAAGATCTCTTTATTTGTTTGTTAGCTTCAAGCACCCAGCCAGAAACAGAACTTCTGGTGAAATACCTGTGTTAGATTTATTTCTCGATAGACCTAGATTCCTTAGATTTCCCTCCAAACTTGAATTGCTTTCTCCCAATACATATAATCCCAGCTAGCAATTGTTGGAAATTATTATTGTTTATAAAGACAAACATTTAGAGCAAAGAAAAGTAAATAAAGTTCTCCGTACAGTTTTAGGGGAAAATATAGATACAATATTACTTCCTTGAAGTATGTAGTCTGGGGACAAGGGTTCAACAACATAGTTTATTTCTCAGATTTACCTCATGCCCAATAATCCCAAAAAGACTTACTTTCAGAATTTTTGCCCTCTTTTTGTGCCTTGTTTATTCTTTGGCTCTCTTGGCTCCACATGGCTTTTTACAATTTCCTTTTCTTTGACTACATGTAATTTCCTACAACTCAACTCTCCCCTCCTCTCCCCTCC
>NC_058132.1:400181429-400219658 GCF_016433145.1 Gracilinanus agilis
ATATATATATATATATATATATAAAACATAGCTCATGGATAGATGTGATCTAAAGTCTGGCCCACTTCTGAAAGGGAGTAGGAGAAGGACCATATCTATACCACCAACACACTAGCTGAGAGGAGAAATAGGCAAGCTATGAGATGATCAAGGCTAAACAATTCTCTGAAAAGAGTATCATGCTAGAATTATATCTATTTGCTACACCCTCAAACATCTCCTGTCTAGATTCTGAAGGAAAGCTGTTTTCCTGATTCTTCTTCTTTTTTAATCCATATCTTCCATCTTAGAATCAAAGCTTATATATTGGTTCCAAGGCAGAAGAGGGGTAAGGGCTAAGCAATAGGGGTTAAGTGACTTGCCCGGGGTCACACAGTTAGGAAGTATCTGAGGCCAGATTTGAGCCTAGGACCTCCCATCTCCAGACCTGGCTCTCAATCCACTGAGTCACCCAGCTTCCCCCTCCTGATTATTATTAAGGAGTAGGTAGCCCTTAGCCTACACTTACCAGGGTAGCTCCACCTCCATCAAACATTAGTTGCACAGACCATCACAAATAGTCAATAGAAAATAAACTTATTTATCCAAGGAAAACAGAAAGTAGAAACTGAAGTTCTTTGGATTGGAAAATACCAGGAAATATACAAAAGTAAAAAGAGCTCTTCAGCTGAGTGAGAGAAGATCTTAGCTTAAACCAAGAGAAAGAAAATAGTATCATCAAAAGGAGGTCTTTTCTCAGTAGTTCCTAGAATTGTAAGCCCTAGAATTGCTGGAAGTCAGAAATGGGATGGGGACTGACTCCCATATATGTCCATAGGTTTCCATATTTGTCCCTGGCTCAGAGGGCTACAATCCCTCATTCCAAAGTCTCTATCTCAGTCACCTCCCAGAAGATCTTTTATCTATAGGTCTTTCTAGAAGAATGTCTGGAACCAATTGAACTAAGTCCCTTAAAGGACTTAATATTGAATCATACTCAGAATTCTCTGTACCAGTTGCCTGTTCTCTCACTGAATGCCACCGTATAGGGCTATCAGGAAGCCATTATACATAAGGAAAGTGATATAGCTCTTCTAGAATAAAATAGTCAGGCCCAAGTATATCTCTGCATTTTTTTTTTGTTTTGGACACCTGTTTGCTTGTTTCTTTTGCTTTTTAAAATGTTTTATTCTTATATATTTCTAACTCTTTCAGATAAAGCTAGGACTGGAAGATCCAAGAACTACTTGACACATATTTTCCCTTTTCACTCATATCTAGTGACCAGGTATACACAAAACAGGGCCTAAACAGAACCTGTTGTAAAGAACCCTGACTCTTTCTTCAGTTCCCTGCTTCTTACTTTTGATAATGTAGGGTAGCCTTGAATCCATTCTCTTCCTCCCATTCTCACTGCTCAGACTGTATAGCTCCATACCAATAGCTCCATACTTCCCACAGGGTCCTTTTAATACTAGGGGAAAACACTCCCACCCCTTTCCATTTCCTATCATTTCCTCCTCCATCCAAAAGAAGAGCTATCTGAGGAGAATTACCCTGCAATTCAGAAAAGCTTTGAAAATGCACAAGAAATGCAAACAACTTATCTGCCGATATAGTTATCCTATTTCAAACTTTCAGAAAAATCAGAGACCAAAGCAGATAAAACTTGTTATGTTACTAGACAACTTGCATTATACCATCTTTCCTGTGAAATAACTACCTATTCTATTTTTAATTTAAAAAATCTGAACTTGAATAATACCAAATAAAATGAACATTTCCATCTAAAGAATAGAACACAAAAAGAAAAATTTCCCCCAAACTTTAATATCTACTATAGACAGTTTCTTTTTCTTTTAAAATATATAACAAATTCAACACGTAAATTTTAAAACTATCCTGCTTGTCTGATTCTGGCCTTCATCCTATTCTCTTCTGTGCATTTAAAAATACTTCAACATCTTTCTTGCTTGCTTTCTCTCTATCTCTCTTTCTTCCTCTTTCTCTCCCTCCTTTCTTTCTTTCTTCTGTCTTGCTTTCTTTTCCTTTCTCTCCCTCCCATCTCCAAAAAAAAAAAAGGAAGAAAGAAAGAAAAACAAAACTCTTTTAACAAATGTTCATGGTCAAATAAATCAAAATTCCTCATTGGTTGTATCCAAAAATATTTTTTTTCATTTTTCATCTTGAAATCATCACCTCTCTGTGGTAGTGGAGGTGGAGGAGTAGGGGTTGGAGAAGAAGAAGGGAGGGGAAGGGAAAAGAGTAACATATTCATCATTAGTCCCCTACAATACTCATTAGTCATTGCATTAATCTGTGTTCTTGGGTCTTTCAAAGATGCTTTTCTTCCCAATGCTGTTGTTATTATATAAATTGTTTCCCTGCTTTAGACAAGCTATTCTAAAGATGGGTCAAAGAGGACTGGCCAAATAGACCTGGTGAGTGTATATATGAGCACACTATAGTAAGATGACAAGTTGTTCAGAGGGACAGACCAAATTCAGTCCCTGACTGAGGCTCAGATACCTTTACAAGTATCTTTGTCCCTAAACACAGAGGGATATGTCCTAAGGACCATTCCAGGACACTTGATCCTTTTGCCAATAGATTATGATTTCCAGCTCAACTCTTTTGAAAAATGGCTTGTGCTTAAGGATTCATGAAACTTGGGAAATACATCACTGAGCCAACAATGCCATGATAGCCCCGTGTAAAAAATGACTTAAAAAGAAGATTCATCAAACTAATTACATTCCCTATTCCCTCCCCCTGAAACCCCTTTTCCATTTGGCCTGCTTGGAAAGATTTAGTGGCATCAGTTTTTCAGCACAGAAGTCAAATTTCCATTGCCTATATGTTATAGGAAAACGTTAAAAATCATATCAGTTTCCTGACCCTCTGGACAAATAAGTATTTGCCAGATAGATCAGGGCTGATGCAAGGCCAGATGAGAAAAGATCTTCCCTGTATTGTCAGTTTTACTCAAAGACAAGAGGACCTTTTTACCAAAAGGAAAAACTCTAAATTTGAACTCATATGGTTTAGGTTCAGTCCTAACAACAACAAAAAAAAGTGAGGAGTGAGGCAGGTGAGGTTATTTCTTGTACTCTCTAGATCATGATGCTCCAGCCCTGGGATTCCAGGATAAAATCTCTTTAATAATACATGTCAATTTAAGGTTGTGCTTTTCAACTGTTATCTTATTTGATCCTTATATCAATCCTGCAACATAGGTTGGTTCTATTAATATCCTCATTTACAGATGAAGAAACTAAGGCTGAGAAAAGTTTTGCCTAGGATCACATAGTTATTAAGTGACTGAGGGATGATTGTTTGTTTTTTTAACCCTTACTTTCTGCCTTAGAATAGATGCTGATTTTAAGGCAAAAGAGAGATTTGGGCAGTTGACTTTAAGTAACTTGGCTGGGGTCACACAGCTAAGAAGTGCCCCAGATGAGATTCAAATCCATGCCCCCCTGATGCTCTATCCACTGAGTCATCTAGCTGCTCCTTGAGGTTTTAAACTCAGATCTTCTTGACACCAAGTTCAGTCTTCTATCCACCACACCACTAAGCTACCTTAAGCAAAATTTAGGTATGGCCTATGTCTAGTTGTTATTATTCATTCATTTCAGCCATGCCTGACTTTTCATGACCCTATTTAGGCTTTTCTTGGCAATATGCAGTTTCCTCTCCAGGAACATGTCTAGGGTTGAACCTAAAAGGGAGTGACTAACAGGGTCTCCTCCTAAAAAATATACTCCTTGTATAAAGTAAATATCAAGTAAAAAACAGCTCTTTATTCCCTCTACTGCAAAAGAAATGCTTAACATACAAAAGGCTCATAAGTGTACATTTAAAGCATTCAAAACATGAAATGAACACATCATTCCTTATACATGGGAAATAAAGACAGTTTCATAAGATTGCTCAACAGATATCTCCTTTGAGAAGTCTTGGGTTCATGTGTTCTTGCATGAGGTTGCCATTGCTGCTGTGGAGAAGAGGGACAGAAATCCCCTCTGCCTCTCCCCTACTGGAAAGCCTGAGGGGGAAAGAGAATATGATAGGGGGAAGAGAGTTAGGAACTTTGTGCATTCCTTATGCGGTCTGCTACTGGGAGGATGATTCTTCCTGGTTCAACTGCCAGTCATCATTGACACAGGTCCCAGATCCCAGGCACAGGTACACACAGAGATCAATACCTATAGCTGCTGGGTTTTGCATATCCTTGAACAAAGGGGCACATAGAACCCTCTGAAAGGGGCCAGGGTGAATGCTTAGCCCTGCCATCACTCTTATACCAGGGAAGATGCTTAAATTATGGCTCTCCCACTCCCTCTCTGGTCCCTTGCAAATACACTGATGTTTCCATAGTTGCTGTGGTTATAGATGGAAGATATTTTCTTAAGCAAACTTCTCACCCTTACAGTTTCATTGAATAGTCTATCTATTGAAACTATTGTACTAAGAATCTGAACTTCTTTGCTTTGTGTATGTTTTGTTGACTAAAAAATTTTCATCAGAAAAATAAAATAATTCAAATAGGTTGATCTCACTCAATGCATAGAATATACACATTACTAAACACCTTCAGTTCTCTGAAATTGCCCCAAAAATGACAAATAAGGCAAAAGACGTTGAAGAAATTCAATCTCCTGTCCATCCTTGCCAGGAATGGATGGACAAAGGATTTTTCCACTTAAAAATTCTGAGGTTCTCAAGAAAGACAGTTCCTGAATGTCCTCCTATTTCCTTTTAAATGCCAGCGTTCAAAGAGTCCTTCTACTTGCCATAGAAGATTTCTGGCACAGACAAAAATGGTTGGAAGATAATGAGTATTCCAGGTCAAGTAGGACAAGAGAAAGACTGGGATGGGTGTGTATGTGGGAGTCACAGGGAGGTATCACCAAAATTAAATGAATACCAAAGACAAGTCAAGGTTGTCCCTTGCTATATCATTTGACCTAATATTGACTGCTGGTATCAATCTATGAAGTTCTTTAGAGAGCGTGGTATTTAGGACCAAGAGGGTACCTAGAAGAAATGAACATGATTGAAAATTTGCCAGATAATCAAGTTCTTGTTCTGAAAAATAATAGACTAACCAGTTAAAAGCCATGCCTCCATTTCCCTGTCTATAATATGGGAATATTAGTACTTGTCATCCCTCCCTTCCATTTCCCTTTTGACAAGTGATGAATTAGTAGTTGACGTCTTCATATGAAAGATGCTCAGAGTACAATGTTACATTCATGAAAAATGGTTTCCATTTGATATTTGGAGTGCAACGAAATTGAATTCATTTCCAATTTTAAACACTTACCACATCTAGACCCACCCTTTGATAGATATTCTAAATTAATTTTTGAGCCATTCATCCCTATCTCCCGGAAGAGAGCCATCTCTATGCAAAAACATTTCCACTCTTTGCACAGGAAACAGAAAAAATTGTGATTGTGTCAGTTCTCATTTAGCTCTTGCTGTTTAACCTAGCTTTAGCAGAGAACTGAGGAGGAGTATGTTTTTCTTGCTCTCTTAGGTAATGAATTTGATCTAATGTGATTGTCTAAGTGCTTAGATACCATGGTGATAGGCACCACATATACATGGAGCTGAACAGGTAGGGAGATATATGGAGGCAAACATAATTTGCTTTTAAGTGCCCTTTCACTAGTATAAATAAATAAAGAAAATAAACTTGTTGTAAGTACTTGCAATACTAATGTAAAATGGGAATTAAGTGGTAATTATGGCATTTTTAGTAAATCTAGTATGTTTTATTGAACCACAGATGGGGAATTATGCATTTCAAAAAGTCTCTAAGGCTTCAAGAATTTAGTGGGTACTGGGTATAGTTTGGCACAAGCCACTCTGTTTTCTTAGAGGAATATCCACCCTTCATCAGTTCTATGGGATGGGTTGCTTTTTCCAGATTGGCATATGTAATGCCCAGTATCCTTTGCTTAAAAGGCCCCATTCTTCTTCCTTAGCCATCCACAGCATAGGCTGCATCACAGCTAACTTCCTTAATTCCTCATTCTTCTAGCTAACATTGCTAACAGAGTTGTCAAGCAATTGCCAGAAAATTAGCTCAGGTGATCTACAAAATCCCTCCTAAGACTTATAAGATTTGATTCTATGATTTTAGTGGCTAACATTAAAAAGGAGGCAAGTCTCAATATTGTTCAAGATATTTCTGCCTATCTTTACAAATAAAATGTGATTAAATTTCTAGCCAGTAAACAAGAAGTAAAGGGATCAGCCCAAATTGTTTTCTAATTCGTCTTCACATTTGGGTAAGGTGTCCAGTGTTGACTAAAAGTGATATTATGGAAAATAGTTTGAAACTATGCCCCCAAAGTTACTAAAACTGTTTACAGTAAAAGTACATTGCTAACCCAATGGTCACTCAACTTTTCGTCCACGCTTCTCTTCTTTCTAACAATCCTAATGTGACCTAGAAATGAAAAGGGTCTTGTAAGGCCATTTAGAATCTATTCCTTACTTTGATCAAGTCACACAGATGAAAATCTAGTCTGTTTGTAAAGCTAGGTGAGAGGCAGCATAGTGGAGTGGATAGAAGGTTTGCTGGGATTTAGCCAGATCTAGGTTCAAGTCTTGTCTGGGCAGACAGGCATTAGCTGTACAACAATGGACAAGTCATTTAATCTCTCAGTCCTTCCAAACAGCTCTGTCAAGCTATAAGTGACTGATTTGCATCTGTGGAGGTAATTTTCACACTTTATTGATGAAATCACAATTGCAGATCAGACCAAGACCATAAAAATATATAGACAAGGAAATACATACCCTTTCTTGTTGATCCATTCCAACACCAAAATCTATAAGGAGTTTCTTTTTCCCTATTCTATTCTAAATTCTTCATATTGCCATTGAAATTAATTTCCTCTTGGTTTTTCTTCTCTTTATTAGAAAATAATAGTTTTTGTCTTGGTGCACTTTAAAGACTAAAAAGATGGTTATATAAACTTAAAAGAAGTGGCCATACTTCTCTAAGCTAAATAATCCAGGTCCCTCATATCTCTTATTTTCCAGTCCTAAACTTTAAGGCTACAAGCTATTCCCAGTAGACTGATCTGCTGGCCTTTCAAGACCACTGTATACAGATGTTAACCCTTAGAATTTCACAGTAGGGGGAAAATACCCCATCAGCTGTAAATCCTCTCTTCCTTTTCCTGCTCAAAGTCAGGGAACACACCCAAGATTACTGTGGGAGACCATAAAACTTCTTTTCCTTAAAGGGCTCCTTTGTTAAGAATGTTCATTGCAGCATTCATGCCAGTTCACCAATGGCCCATAAAACCTGTCCAGCCTTTGTGCAGAGTGACCCTAAAGGACTGCCTTTTAGCAACTACACCCTTTGTCTGTCAGTGAAATAGTTGTTTGGTTCCCTGGGATAGCTGACTGGCACTCAATTTGCCTTGTGATTAGTTTGTTTGCTTTACAAATGGCTTTTGAATCCAGTTATCTCTTCTCCTCCTCCTCACCCTCCCCTGCCCACCTCTCAAATACAAGGCCACTGCCAGGGGCCACTGTTGGATTTCAGAAGAACTTTGGGTCTCAGGAGAGATTTTAAAATGGTGCATCTATAGGTGTATACTATGTCCCTTTACTTAAAGAAATAACTGATCCAAATTGCAAGTATCTCTTCCATATCACAAGGATTAGGGGAATGGCACCCCTGAGATCTGGAAAATCTGAGTAAAAATTTTTGGCCCTCCTCTCATACCAGAGAAGAAATCTGAATTTTTTTCTTTTTCTTTTATGTGGTGTTTACAGTACCTTATTGTAAAATTTGGGTTAAGTATTTGGTCATGGGCTACATACTGTATGTCAGTGTTAAAATATCTTTACATTTCTAGCCTTTGTGTGTCTTCTGCTGGCTATTAAATTCTTTTCACTAACTTTTTTACTTATTTTAATTTTTAGAATTGTGTGTATTTATGGTATTAAAAAACAAAATATGTTGATATTATATAATACTATACATATGTTTTATGCATTTCTGAGTTTCTAAACTTTTTCTGTACCATCTGCTGGCTTTTGTGTGTCATTTGTGGCTTCTGCAAAACTCTCCCAAAATTCCCATTAAAATTTTTATGCCAAACTGAGATATATGGAAACCACAATGGGGAAAGTCACAATGTAGAAGGGAGCCCTGTACTTCCATTCTCTTCAACAATCTCAACAGAATTTGTAGAGTAAAATTCAAGTCAAATCCCCCAGTAGGAAGCATGATGACATTTGTAAGACTCCAGAAAGGGTCCAGGAAGATCTAGACCAGGGGTTGGCAAAGTATGGCTCTCGAGCCATATATGGCTCCACCTCCCGACTGGCCAGTCCGGGCAGAGCCCCAGGATGTGCCCCAGGGGGCCCTTCAGCCCCCACCCCATATTCCAACGCCTTCCGCCTACATCCTCCTCCTTCCGCAGGTGTTTATGGCTCTCCAAGCCAAAAAGGTTGCTGACTGTTGATCTAGACACAGTAAGGTCTATCTGTGTTTAATGGTTCACATGTAACTCAAACTCTAAGTACTGTCTAAGCTGGGAACCCTCTTCTTTGTCTACAAATCCTCTGTGAAGTGAAGTAGAATCTTCCCTCAGATCCCTCTGATTGCAATATTTCTCCTGGGCTCCCAGGGTCTGCTTCTTTCCTGAATTCACAGCCATCTCTCTTCTCCACTATGAAACAGTAGACTATTGGATCCTGAGCTCTCTTAAGAGTAGGAACTGTCTTGCCTGCCTTTTTTTGAATCCCAGGTGCTTAACAGAATGCCTGACACATAGTAGGTGCTTCATGAATGTTTATTGACTGACTGTAATATTATATACTGGAAGCTTCTTCCTCCCTTGGGTCACTATCTTCCCATATATGTGCAGGTGGATGTCTCCGCTATTGACTGGATAAATTATGTTCCTACCGGTCCCAACGCTCTAATGATATGACTGATAAGGTGTGGAGATGGGGAAAGAAGAATTTCCTTCTCTGCCTCCTTTACTACTCTCCCTTTCAAGCACTGGGGTCTCCTTCTACAACTCTAAGCTCCCAAATTAGAATTCAAACTATTGAACTTCATCCATTTCAATCCCCCACAGTTGGGACTGTCTTATTTTTTCAGCCAATCATCTCTTTCCCCTTATTGACCCAGTCAAAGAGACTTGTACTTCCTATAGGGATCACAGGACAAAAGTAATAAAACCTCATTACTTGTGACTATATTCTGAGATAACAGCTTGGGCTTGGACTACAGGATCATTATCATCCCCAACATTAATGCTCTCTGTGTCAGCCAGGTTGGTAGCTATCCAAAGGCACTTTTCTTTCACTCTCCTTCTCAGGTACTCCTTTAGAGTTCAGACTCAGAACTATTGATGCCCATCACCTAAGGAAGTTAGGGGGAAGGTAGGTGGTACAGCGGAGAGATTGCTGGGCCTGGACTTGTCTTCCCGAGTTCAAATCTGACCTCAAACACTTACTAGCTATATGACTGGGAAAATCACTTAACTCTGTTTGCCTGAGTTCCTAATCTGTAAAATAAGCCGAAGGAAAATTGGAAACTGGTATCTTTGAAAACCCCCAAGTAGGATTGTGTGTTTTAAAAATTTATACCCTGGGAACTTCATTTCCCAGCATTCTTTACTCTTCCCAGGGTTCCCTTGTCTTGCATCCTGGTGCTGTGCCCTGGTGTTTTGTTTATAAATTTGCTGAAACCCACGCTGAGGGGACTTTTTTGGGACTTTGGCTTTGGCTCAAGCATGGCGGGCTGCTGGGTCTCTGGCTCTTTGTTCTGCTCACTCGGCCAAAGGAACCCCCTTTTCTCTCTCACTTTGTTGTTATTAAATCCTATAAATTTAAATACTTGGAGTAGTCATTCATTTTTAGTCTTATAGGGTCAAGAAGAGTTGGCCATGACTGAAAAACAACAGAACAAATGGAAATTAGGACTACATAAATGCAATAAAATGTGACTTTCTAATTCAGGCTTAGGAACATTCAAGGATTTCTAAATCCTCTTCTCTATCGGTAAAACTTAGAGGTTTGCCAGAACATAAAATCTTAAGCAATATGATCTTAGAAAAGTCCCTTGAGATTTTGGCTTCAAATCCCAAAGTTTTGAGAGTTTATCTTTCTATGTAATTTAACAAAGCCTCTAGTATAATGTTTGAGGACAATCTTGGGCCTAATGTCAATCTGACCTGTACCTACTGAATATATCATATCAAGCACAATGGATAGAGCACAGGCCTGGATTCAGAAAGAGTCATCTTCCTGAGTTCAAATCTAACCTCAGACATTTACTATTTGTGTGATCCTGGGCAAGTCACTTAGCCCTCTTTGCCATCTGTTAAATGAGCTGGAGAAGGAAATGGCAAACCATTCCAGTATATTTGCCAAGAAACTCTCAATGGGGTCACGGAGTTGGACACAAGTGAAGTGACTGAAAACCAACACTAACGCATATTCAGCACCTAATGTTGACTATGGAGTCACAAGACCTAGTATCAACTTCCAATGGCTCTGCCATTGATTACCTGTGTGACCTTGGACAAGTCACTTAACCTCTATGGTTAACGTCTTTTCTCACTTATCAAATGAAAGAGTTGGAATAAGTGATCTCCAAGGCCCCTCCCAGTTGGCCTACCATCCTAAGTGTCTAACATTATATCTTCAATTAGTCCTCAATTAGTATTCTCATTCTGGCTTCAATTGCCTCCAACTTTTCCTTGATCCAAGGATCTCATTTTGATTTTTCTCTAGCCACTTCCCTAGAATCCTTTGCTTCCCTACTATCCAAAACTCCTTACCTACAATGCTTCAATCCTGGATAATCATCACCATCCAATTATTCCACTCCTGCTCTGAAATTGTTAAATATTGCTAGAGAAAGTCAGGACATCACATTGATTGCATCTCCTACAAATTCATGCCTCAGCTGAATTCTTGCTGTTGCCTGACATACCTTTCTGCCCTTGACAAACCTTCTATCAACCCTCTAATTTACCTCTCCTAGCAATATTTCCAAACCTTCTCTCTCCTCTTTTTAGCCCTAAATGCATCCCCACTTGCAACGTTTTTTGCAGATCATCTAGCCCTCTGTTTGACAATAGTATTGTACCACAATCACATACCATAACTTATTCAGCTATTCCCCAGTTGATGGACATCCCCTCAATTTCTTTGTCACCACAAAAAAGAGCTGCTACAAATATTTTTGTACATATAGGTCCTTTTCTTTTTTTTTTTATCTCTTTGGAGTAAACTTTGTAGTGATATTACTGGGTCACAGGGTATGCACAGTTTTACAGACCTTTGGGGGTAGTTACAGATTGGTCACCAGAATGGTTGGATTAGTTCACAACTTTATTAATGTCCTGACTTTCCCACATCCCCTCCAACATTTGTCTTTTTCCTTTTCTATCTTATTAACCAATCTAATAGGTTTCTTATTTTATTATATTTATTGTTTGATTTGTATTGGTCTATTCAATAATGATTTGGAGCATTTTTTCACATAACTATACATAGTTTTCATTTCTTCATTAGAAAACTGCCTGTTCTTATCCTTTGACCATTTAACAATTAGGGAATGATTCTTATTTCTGTAATTTTGACTAAGTTAAATACTCAGTATATATTTGAGAAAGACAAATTTGTGTAAACTTTTTTTGATATTACTTCAATGCTTATAGGAACTTTTAGAAGAATGTAGTTTTTCTGATGATCTTTTTTAATTTGATCTGTTTTTGTTTTTGCTTTGTCTGAGAGCATGATTATTACCCCTGCCTTTTTTTTTACTTTAGCTGAAACATAATTGATTCTACTCCAACCCTTTATTTTAACTCTCTTGTGTGTGTCTTTCTGTTTCAAGTGTGTCTCTCTTAATCAACTTATTATTGGCTTCTGATTTCTAAGCCATTCCACTATCTACTTCTGTTTTATGGGTGTGCTCCTCCCATTCACATTCACTGGTTATTGTGTATTTACCTTTATCCCATTATCTTTTATTTCTTCCTCTCTCCCATCCCTCCTCAAAAGTCTCTTTTGCTTCTAACCACAGCTTCCCTTAATCTGCTTTCCCCTTTATTATTATCCCTCCTTTCTCTTTTTCCCTATTAGGTAAGTTATATTTCTATACACAAATGAATGTGTGCATATGTATTCTTCCTTCTTTAAACCAATTCCAATTAGAGGGAAGTTCAAACTTGCCCCCACCACCATCCCTTGCCATTTTCCTCTGTATTGTAAAAGCTCTTCTTTGCATGCTTCTTTTATATAAGAAATTTGTCTCCATTCTTCTTCTACCTTCCTCCTTCTCTCAAGATACCATTCTTTCTCCCCTCTAAATTTTTTTGGAAATCATTCCAACATAATCAACTCACAATCATGTCTTCTGTCTATGTAAACTCCTTTAAACTTTAATAACAAAGTTCTTAGGGAGTTACAATTATCATGTGTAAACAGTTTTATTTTATTGAGTCCTCTTTTTTTTATTTATTTGTTCTTTTTATTGAGTCCTCTTTCTTTTTGTTTACTTCTTTATGCTTCTCTTGAGACTTGTGCTGAATATCAAATTTTCTATTCTGCTCTGTTCTTTCCATCAGGAATGCTTGAAAATCTTCTATTTCATTAAATTTCCATTTTTTCCTCTGAAGGATTATACTCAGGTTTGCTGGGTAGATGATTCTAGTTCCTTTGCCTTCCAGAATATCATATTGCAAGCCTTCATGGAAACTCCTAAATCTTATGTAATCCTGATTTTAGCTTTGTGATATTTAAACTATTTTGGGTTTTTTTTCAGGCTGTTTGCAATATTTTCTCTGTGTTCCCAGAGCTCTGGACTTTGACAATAATATTCTTGGGAGTTTTCATTTGGGGATCTCTTTCAGGAGGTGATTGGTGGATTCTTTTAATTTCTATATTACCCTCTGGCTCTAGGATACTAGGACAATTTTTCTTGATAATTTCTTAAAATATGATGTCTAGATTCTATTTTTGACCATGGCTTTTAGGTAGTCTGATCATTCTTAAATGATCTCTCCTTGATCTATATTTTCAGGTCAGTTGTTTCCAATGAGATATTTTGCATTTTCTTCTATTTTTTCATTCTTTTGATTTTGTTTTATTATTTCTTGGTATCTTGTAGAATAATTAGCTTCCACTTGCCTAATTCTAAGTGATCTTTTGTACCTCTCTTTCCATTTTGCTAATTCTGCTTTTTTAAAAATATTCTTCTCTTCTATAGATTTTTGTGCCTCTTTTACCATTTGGCTAATTCTGTTTTTAAAATGTTATTTTTCTTTATTTTTTTTTTGTGCCTTCTTTACCAAGCTAGTGACTTTCTTTTCATATTTTTTGGTATCACTTTCATTTGTTTTCCTAATTTTTCCTCTAACTCTCTTATTTTATTTTTAGAATCCTCTTAAAATTCTTCCAGAAATTTTTTTAGGTCTGTGACTAATTCACATTCTCTTTTGAAGCTTTGCATATAGCTTTTTTTTGTCTTTTTTTGTTATTGTTCTTCTGAGTTTGTGATTTGATCTTCTCTGTCACTTTCTATGATCAGGGTTTGGTTTTTTTTTAATGTTTGTTTACTCATTTTTTCAACATATTTCTTGACTTTTAACTTTATGTTAAAGTTGGGCTCTGCTCCCTGTGAGGAGGAAGCACTGTTCCAAGTTTCAGGCCTTTCTTGCTGCTATTTTCAGAATGAGTTTGGGGGGAGAGGGGGAGGGAGGGTCCCATAAGTTTTTAGTGCTTTCTATCTGGCATGATCTAAGCAAAAATGTGGTCACTGCTCTCCTGATCTTCTCCCAACCAGTGGTCTGACATACTTTTCCCACCATCCAAGGACTGAGAGCTCCCAATGTTGCACTGCCAACAATGCAGCCACCCCTGAGGTTGGCTTCTACTGCCTGTGCTCCTGGTACCCATCACCACCCTGGTGTGATGGACCTTTCCTGCCAATTCAGTAAGTTACCTTGGGGAGGAAGATTGTTTCACTCAACTTTTTGTTGTTTCTGCCACTCTAGAATTTTATTTGAAGCATTACTTTATAGTTATTTGGAGGGGAATTTAACAGAGCTCGGCTGAGTAGAAACACTATTCTGCTCTCTAGCTCCACTTCTCCCATAGTTTGGCTCTTCATTTTACCACTTCTATAATAATCATGATAACTAATATTTAATGTTTATAAAATATGTGATCCTCAAACAACTGTGTGAGGTAGGCCCTACCATTATCCCCATTTCACAGATGAGGAAACTGAGACTTAGAGAAATTAAATGACTCTCCCAGAATGTCACACTGTTAGTAAATATCTAAGGTAAGATTTGAACTCAAGTCCAGCACTCTCTATCACCCAATTGCCTCTATCCAATCACCAGTACCTGTCAATTGCACCTCTGTTATATCTATCACATCTAACTAAGCACACTGTGCCTAGCACAGAGGGTTCTCAATAATACCTAGCTATTGCAATAGTTTAGTAACAGATCTTTTCTTTCCAATATAACTTTTAGGCTGCTATCAGAATAATCTTTCTTATTATAACTAATAGGTGGTAGGCAACATTTAGCTGAGAAGAGCTTTCCTTCTTATCAGCTGGAAATTGGAAGATCTGATCCTTTTTAATCCAGGCCTTTCTTGTTCCACAGGACCATATTAGGGGTATAATCTTTCCTTTGGTCCCCAGTGTATATTTCACCACTCCTTATTGCAGTTAAAACGTTGCCCAAGTTTCTGAAATTCAAATTAACTGGGCCTGGTCATGACAAAGAGAGCTTGATTAGCGCAGAAATAAAAGAAAAGACTCAGATTCAGTTTAAACTCCATCATTCAGAAAGCTTATCAAAATTATTAATCAAAAATCATCACCATTAGATTTATTCCCATATACATAATTCATCAGGCTCTCAGTTAAGGAAATCCCTAGCATTCAAAGATTCAGATTTCTGGGGGTAGCTGAGTAGCTCAGTGGATTGAGAATCAGGCCTAGAGATAGGAGGCCCTGGATTCAAATCTGGCCTCAGATACTTCCCAGTTGTATGACCCTGGGCAAGTCACTTAACCCCCATTGCCTAGCCTTTACCTCTCTTCTTCTTTGTAAGGAATACACAGTATTGATTCTAAGATGGAAAGTAAGGGTTTAAAAAAATTCAGATTTCTGATCTACCTAAATTCTTTCTAGAGAGTCCCTAGTCTTCCCATTTGCATTACCTGCAGGCAGTGAAAAGCATATATATATCAGAAGTACCTGCAATAATCAGTTTTATTTTTATCTAGGAAAAAATTGGTTTCAAAGAACTATTTAAATTAGCAAATGCAGAGGGCAGCTGGGAAGCTCAGTGGATTGAGAGCCAGGCCTAGAGAAAGGAGGGTTCTAGGTTCCAATCTGGCCTTTCCAGCTGTGTGACCCTGGGCAAGTCACTTAACCCCCATTGCCTAGTCCTTACTACTCTTCTGCCTTGGAGCCAATACACAGTTTTGACTCCAAGACGGAAGGTAAGGGTTTAAAAATAGATTAAAATTAAAATTAAAATAAATTGGCAAATACAAAATGTTAAAAACAGAAAAGCTCTGGTTTTAAATATTTGGCTTATCAGATGGAAAGGGAAAAGGGATGGGAAAATAGAAAAGAAATATTTCACCAACTACCTAAATTTTTAACCAGGGGAAAGTTCACCAGCAATCAGACCTGCCCAATTTTCCTGTCTGCCCTGGTGGATGATGATGTCAGTTCCCAGTTGCCTCGGTGTATATCCAAATACACCATCTCCTCCATGTAGAAATATGTTTTGCATGACCTCATATGTATAACAGGTATTTCTTGCCTACTTAATGGGTGGAAAGAGGTGGCAGGAATTTGGAACTGAAAATAAAAATTAAAAAATAAATATTCTAAAAATGTAATTGGGAAATATTTAACAAAATAAATAAAAATGCAACAAAACATTGGCTCAACTTTTCTTGCTTCTCTTCCAGCCATTGTCCTGCCTTTGTGTCTGTCCAAACTCTCTTAATCAAAAATTTCACGTTGGAAATTTGACCCTCCAACTCAGACTCCACAATAGATCCCCAACTTTTTGCAGAAAGAGAATTCTGCTGCCTCCAGGATTATCAATCCTCAGATGTTGAGAGACTATTTCAGAACTACTTTCTCTGTCCTCAGAGACTTAGTCTGATTTCATTTGAATATTCTGTATGCAGGATTTTTATATAACGTGTATCAGGTTGTATCACTCATCTGCTCAGCAATCATCAGCAGATGATTTACCTACCAAGTAAAGTTCAAATTCCTTTACCCGGCATTCAAAGCCTCCTACAATCTACCATTACCCTCCCAGGTTAATCTCGTATTAATTCCTTCCACACTCTTTTCACACCAGCCAAACTGTAAAACTCTCTGCCCTCCTGAAATGAATATCTGCATCTTAGTGCCTTTACTCACACTGTTCCCTATGCTTAAAATGTCTTCCCATTTCCTCTTTACCCACCCATCTTCTGCCGCCCAATTCCCATGATGCTACATTTATAAAGACTTCCCTGATCCTGGACGGTTAAGAAGGACCTTCTCCCAGTAATGAATGTTGGAGGGGATGTGGCAAAATTGGGACATTAATGCATTGCTGGTGGAGCTGTGAACTGATCCAGCCATTCTGGATGGCAATTTGGAATCATCCTCAAAGGGCTATAAAAGAACGCCTGCCCTTTGATCCAGCCATACCATTGTTGGGTTTGTACCCCAAAGAGATCATAGATAAACAGACTTGTACAAAAATATTTGTAGCTGTGCTTTTTGTGGTGGCAACAAACTGGAAAAGGAGGGGATGTCCTTCAATTGGGGAATGGCTGAACAAACTGTGGTATATGCGGGTGATGGAATACTATTGTGCTAAAAGGAATAATAAACTGGAGGAGTTCCAGGTGAATTGGAAAGACCTCCAAGAACTGATGCAGAGCGAAAGGAGCAGAGCCAGAAGAACACTGTACACAGAGACTGATATACTGTGGTAAAATCGAATGTAATGGACTTCTGTACTGGCAGCAATGCAATGACACAGGACAGTTCTGAGGGATTTATGGTAAAAAAAACACTACCCACATTCAGAGGAAGAACTGCAGGAGAGGAAACATAGAAGATAAACAATTGCTTGAATGCATGGGCTGAGGCAGACATGACTGGGGATGAGGACTCAAAACTACCACACCAATGCAACTATCAACAATTTGGAAATAGGCCCTGAACGAGGACACATGTTACAACCAGTGGAAATGAGCACCGCATCGGCCATGGGTGGGGGGAGGGCGAAGGGTGAAGGGGAAAGTAGGGGCATGAAGCATGTAAACAGGTTTAAAATGAATATTGATAAATGTTTAAAATAAAATTTTATATAATTGAAAAAAAATGCCTGCCCTTTGATCCAGCCATACCATTGTTGGGTTTGTACCCCAAAGAGATCATAAATAAACAGACTTGTACGAAAATATTTATAGCTGTGCTTTTTGTGGTGGCAACAAACTGGAAAAGGAGGGTATGTCCTTCAATTGGGGAATGGCTGAACAAATTGTGGTATATGCTGGTGATGGAATACTATTGTGCTAAAAGGAATAATAAACTGGAGGAATTCCATGTGAACTGGAGAGACCTCCAGGAATTGATGCAGAGAGAAAGGAGCAGAGCCAGAAGAACATTGTACACAGAGACAGATACACTGTGGTAAAATCGAATGTAAGGGACTTCTGTACCAGCAGCAATGCAATGACCCAGGACAATTCTGAGGGATTTATGGTAAAGATGCTACCCACATTCAGAGGAAGAACTGCAGGAGTGGAAACACAGAAGAAAAACAACTGCTTGAACACATGGGTTGAGGCGGACATGATTGGGGATGTAGACTTGAAACTACCACACCAATGCAATGATCAACAATTTGGAAATAGGTCTTGATCAATGACACATGTTAAAACCAGTGGAAATGAGCATCGCATCGGCCAGGGGTGGGGGGAGGGCGAAGGGTGAAGGGGAAAGTAGGAGCATGAATCATGTAACCATGTTAACTTTTCTTAAAAAATGAATATTAATAAATGTTGAAAAAAAAAGGACCTTCTCCCTCAAAGCTCACATGACACTTTATTTTGCTAACTCTTAAAGGTATTCGTGAAGGAATGGACATTACGTTAATATGTGTTTGTGTCTTATACCCCTACTACAGCAGAAACTCTGAGGAAGGTTATCTTATTTAAATATTCTATCCCCGCCCCTCCCCCCCACTGAGGTATCTAGCAGAATGCTCTGCGTGGCTCAATAAGTGTTCGTTGATTGAAATAATTAATAAATGACTTCACTGACTATTGGAGAATATACGTGATATTCCTTCAGAAGAGTACTGGAATAACACTGATTAAATGCAGAGAAGCGGCATTCACAGTAGGAACCGGGGCTCAAGTAGTGCATTTTCATTCCCGTCATTGTATTCTCACTGGTTATGCGTGACCCGGGAGAAGGGAGGGTGCGACATTTTACAGGTTCTAGTAGAAGGAAGACCCGGATCCACCAGGTTAAAACAGGGTAAATGTACCTATTTTGGGGGTCCTCTGTATCCCCAAGTGCTCGTTTCATTATAAGCACTTAGCAAATGGCTGTTGATTGAATTGAATTTCATGTTTTCCTTACCTCAGATTTGAAACGACGCATTCTCCAACAATTGAGATAGGTATGCTGCAGTTTTACTTTTGACCACAAGATGGCGGTAGAAGAATGTTGAGTATCCATTGATGAGTCCAAAAAAAAAAAAAACAATTTTTATATAGCTAATCAAGGTAAAGTGAATTTGGTGGGGCTCTTTTGTCCCTGTTTCCTCCATATTGTCAACTTCCTCTACATTTCACATTGTCCTATTCCTTCTGGTTAAGATCATCAACCCAAATTTTAAATAAAGTTTATTTTATTTATTAATTCAACTTTGGCATGAAGTTCATTTTCTAAACAATATTTGCTATCTCCTCTCATTATGGATTGTATTCTTATTCATGACTATTATAAGGATTTTCTGAAATTAAAAACTTGAAGACTTAAACTATCATCTTTTTTTTAACTCTTATCTACCATTTTAGAATGAATACTGCGTATTCATTACAAGGTAGAAGAGAGGTAAGGGCTTAGCAATGGGGGGTTAAGTGACTTGCCCAGGGTCACACATCTAGGAAGTGTCTGAGGCTAGATTTGAACCTAGGACCCTCCTGTCTCTAGGCCTGGCTCTCAATTTACAGAGCCACTCAGCTGTCCCTATCATCTTATTTTAGAAAATTACACGTTACTTGATAGGTTTTGCATTTTTATAGTATATCTCTTAGGTACTACAAGCTTTTTCTCACACTAAGGTAAGGACTGGTAGGTACACAGTGGATGTTCAATAAAAGGCTTATTGGAGGAGGCCAACTAACTTCTCTCTCCTATTTAAGCAATATTAAGAAATAGGATGAAAACAATTTGAGTTGCCTCAAGGTAGACTAGGCTGCCTTCATGAGGGTACAGGTGATGGCTCCACTTCACTGAAGTCTTCAAGTAAGGACTAAACACTCACTGGGTGTGTTGCAGTGGGAACTCCTTTTGGGTATAGATTGGATTAGTTGACCATTAAAATTCCTTCCAATTCTAAGACTGATTCTTTGAGTTGTTGAAACTTGTCCCAACTTCTGGAAGGTTTCATTCTACTCATTTTAAATCCACAAAAACCTTCTCCAAGTTTCATACAAATACTTGTCCAAGAGAATCAATAATAAAGTTAGCCTCACAACTCTGGATTCCTGAACTCTTATCCTGTTTGGGGGACCAGCATGAGGGATATACATTATCCAAGATACTAGGAGTCCTTATATGCCAACATCATTAGATTAGACAAAAAAGTGGCCATCTTTTTTCTGACACTAAGAATTCTGCCAGTGCATAAGCCCTTGACTTGGACATACATGTTCTATAATGAATGCTGCCACAGTTAAGAGGCAAATGTTGTCATTTTGTGGGGAAAGTGAAAAACAGATTGAAAATAATGTTACCATCATTGTGCAAATAACTATTGTTCCTAGACTTCCAGCAACAAGGCATGCACTCATGCAATGCTCTTGGATTTACACCGATGCATCTTTGTCTTCGTGTATTCATGAGATACCTGGCTGGTCAGAGGGAGCATTTCATGTTCTCATGAAATGAAGCAAAGCTAACAGGGAGAGTGCCATCGATGATTCTTTAACTCAATGACATTGCTCTAAGCAAGTCTTCATAATCACTGGTTACAACAGTATTGATACATCCAGGGGTTCAATATAACATTTTATACTTTTCCAAGGAGATTGAGTGGAGAAATATGGAAGAAGCCATAATGGCCTGACACTTCTAGAAACTTGTACAAGTGACCAGGTGACCTGAAGTCATGACTATTAATCTGGAAGCTTTAGCATGTGGAGAGCATGCTCATTTTAGAGCCAACTTGTGTTCAGATTCTACATCTGCCATTTACTCTGCATCCTTGGGCAAGTCATAATTTTTCTCTTGAAGTTATCCCATCTTTATCCCAGCTACGGGTACCCTGCTTGGTTTTCCTTTGAAGCATACTGTGGCTAATATCAGGTCATACTGACCCATTCTGGAAATCAGAACAAATACACATTTTTTATTTATGAATTATTGTTCCTTTTTACAAACTCTTCACAGTTTTCTAAGTTCCATAATAGAAGAAAACACTTGAAAGTGTAATGTATATTCTTTTTGAATCCTTTGTTATTAAGTATTTGTCTACAATAGGACATCTTTATTCCAGGTCTAGAATAGAAAAGTAAGGTTTCTTTATTCCTGTTAACTTAGAATTTTTTTTAAATCCTTACCTTCCATCTTGGAATCAATGCTATGTATTGAAGAGCCATAAGCTAGGCAATGGGGTTTAAGTGATTTGCCCAGCATCACACAGCTAGGAAGTATCTGAGGCCAGATTTGAACCCAGGATCTCCCATCTCTGGGCTGGCTCTCAATCCACTGAGCCACCCAACTGCCCACTAACTTAGAATTCTTAAAGAACTTTTAGCATGCAAAGTACTTTTCAAGCCACTTAAAAGTCATGGAATATAATAGCAAGATGAAGCAATGTTCCATTCATCAAGATAGGTAGCATATATAAGGTTCAAGTTCTTTCTCTGACTGTATGCACCTCTAAATACTCTAAGCAATTCTCTAACTTTATGAATTAGTTTCTGAAGAGTAGACAATCTGCATAGGTGGAGGGAATCTCCTTTGTGGGAATACTCTACACCAGTGATGGGCAAACTATGGCCTGCAGGCCAGATGTGCCCCCTGAAATGTTCTATGCGCCCAGAGACATTATTTCTAATCTGACGAATACAATGAGTAGGATACAATACAATGAAACTTCGAAAGAGTTGTCTTAGAAACAGACTGACAGATGAGCATTTCCTTTCCTTTGGTCCCCTCTTTAAAAAGTTTGCCCATCATTGCTCTATACTAATGAAATCACTATTCTAGACCAAATAAAATCATGCTGATATGGACATTACAAAAATGGTTTTCTCCTAGACTCAGGAGACTTTGTATCTCAGCAAAGATACTGAAGTGGTTTTCCATTTCCTTCTCCAATGGATCATCTTTTTTTTTTCTAACTTAAAAAAATTAAATTCAAAGATATTTTATTTTCCCAATTACACATAATAACAATTTTAAACACACATTTTTCCAAAATTATAAGATCCAAATTGTTTTTCTCCTTCCCTTCCCTCCCCCTTCTTGGAGATTGTAAGTAATCTGATCTGGGTTATAAATGTATTATCATACAAAGCATAATTCCATATTGGTCATTGTTGTAAGAGAATACTCATATAAAACCAAAACCCCAAAATAAAACTGTAAGTAAACTAACATAAAAAAAAAATAGTATGCTTTGATTTGCATCAGTTTCCAGCAGTTCTTTCTCTGGCGGTTGATAGCATTCTTTGTCAAAAGTCCCTCAAAATTGTCCCGGATCATTGTATTGCTGAGAGCAGCTAAGTCTTTCACATCGCACAATATTACTGTTACTATGTACAATGTTCTCCCAGTTCTGCTTATTTCACTCTGCACAATGGGTCACCTTTCGTCATAGCTCACCACTATGATCTGTCCATCTTGGGTAACCCTGCATGGCATTGCTCATAGTTTCATTGAGCTAGGAAGTTCCTCTGCCACATCAAGGCAAGTAAAATGATATGTAGACTGGAAGTTTTCTATTTCAAATGAGAATAAATTGGTCCTCCTTACACATAAAGCAACTGAAAGTTTCTAAAGGGTCTTTGTGTGTGTGTTTGTGTTTTGTGTGCAATTCATCACAAAATCATTCAAATTTCCAGTATGTCACCCTGAATGAATGATCTTGCATCTTGCTTACAATTAACTTGCTTTTGGACACCAAAATATGTGTGGATGAGGCTACTGCTCCTCACTGACAGAAAATTCCCATGAATTCTATGTCCATACTATGTGACTGTAACATCCCTTTTGAGATCCCTGACCTTGACCCTCCTTACTCTTATTAAAGTAGCAGTGAAGATTTGGCTGAGGATGAAAAGAGAAAGTGTGTCATAGGAAGTATATAGCTATAGTAGAGAGATACTACAAGTAAGATCAATGGACTTAGAAGGATAGAGGGGATGTGACTTACTCCCAGCACTGGAAATAAGAGCTAAAGGTCTCCATAGAATGAGGAAGAACATAATAGAGTGACTGGAGGAAAGAGAATCCCTCTGTGCATCTAGCCCGTCCTTGTCTCCACTGTTCCAGGTCCATAAGCAATAAACTAGCTACAGTAATAATTATTTGGAGGTTTCCGCCCAGTTAGGCTTAGGTCCAGCTTATAGTTCAGTTTGCACCAGATGCTGAGTTCCACACTGATGGCAGAGGTCCTGTGTCCCTAACAACTGGACCTCCAGAAAATATGAATGAAGCATCAAGTGGTAACTGAGTGTAACCCATTAAATCCATCTGCATAAAACATTATCTTCATTGATGGAGATTATTTACTCAATGCCCCAGGGCTGAATTGGTGAGATCTGGAGAGAAGAGAGGTCCATTTTTCAAGTTTCCTGCTTCAAGAGAGAAGATTTGCCATTTCAAACTCTCTTCAGGTTCCTGAAGGGTGAAAAAGATGCTTGGAAGAAGCTGACTTGCAGAGGAGCTGGCATTTTGACCATGTCACTCTGGCTACAGAAAAGATTTCTCCTTGGGTAAAATCTGAGACTCAGTCGTTTAAATTGAGATATTTTGCTCCCAATGGGAGATCTCATTTCATCTGTTTTATCTGGTATATATTCTCAAATGTATATTTTCTCTGATTTCTGTTTTTTTAATGATGTGGATAATGAATTTACTTGCTATTTTCTATGTGTATTCATTGTGGAACTGGCATTCAGTAAGAAAAACATCAAGCCTTGAAATATATAGGTTGGTTGTCCTCTTTTACATCAAGGGATAGTGATCAGGAGTGCAAAAAAGTATTTCTCTTAAACTAACAATGTTTAAAGAAATTTTATACCAGCACATCCTCTTTCTGAGAAGAGCAAAATAGCCAGCCTCTGGCCCCAAACTCCTGCTTTCACTCCTGGCAGGAGCCAGTTTCCCTTGGGAAATGGGCAAGAGGAAAAGACTCTTGAGATATCTGTTCTTATCTCCCTGCAAGTCACATTTAGACAGACCTATATCACTGCACAACCTTCATGAATAAAAACAGCACAGCACACCCCCTCCCTTTTATGTTCTATATTTTCTGCCTTTCTTTGCTTACTTGCAGGAATGACCATGTAGGTTCATAAAAAATAAAACAAACATTTCCTAGAACTCCTGGGTCCAAAGCAGCTTGTATAATATCTGGAATTTCCAGCGTACAGAAGAAGCCGAGGAGTAAACATTTTATTGTGCATTGTTTTATTGTTATTAGGTATTGGTTAATTGCCTTTATTGATTCCATGCCAAGAGTAAAATATTTGGTGCAGTTAAACATGCTTTTTCCACGCAGGGAGCCAATTCTATTATAACAAGGTCACATCGCTATAACTCTATGAAATATAACAAGCTCAGGGAAGAGGTAGGATTTGTCAAAAGTGAAGACTCAAGAACTGATTCTCAAGGGCAAATCCACTATATTTCATACACACTAGCTTGCACATTGGTATTTTCCCCAAAGAATGAGGCAGAGTCATGGAATAGAAGTTGTTGTACTCTTTGAGAACCATAGAAGGTTCTGCACTTCCTAGGCACTTCTGTCCAAAAGGAGGGATATACATAAACTGCCAAAGTGATCATGGAACAAAACCAACTCCTCATCCTTGCTGTTGAGAAGGATCAGAATAGTGATCATCTGGTCATTAAATAGTTATATGACTTTTTCTTTTTTTCATATTGATCATAAAAAGATGGAGGTATGAAGCTCTCTCTCTTTCTCTCTCTCTATACATATATATATATATATAATGTTTTTTATATACGAGGTAGCTTTATGTAAACTTTATGTAAAAGTAAGCTTTACGCCATCATTTATATACCTGTGTATGTGTATATCTGTGTATTTTTTTCTGTCCTTTTTTCATTAGTTCTAGCAATTCAGTTCTAGTTCTTTGTGACTCCATTTGGGGTTTTCTTGGCAAAGATATTGGAGTGTTTTGCCATTTCCTTTTCCAGATCATTTTACTGATGAGGAAACTGAGGCATGGATTAAGTGACTTGTCCAGAGTCACACAAACAGTAGCTGTCTGAAGCCTTATAACTATTTTGTGAAGTAATCACAAGTCTTATACATTTTTGGTAGATGAGAAAACAGGTTGTCAGATTCAGTGACTTGCCAAAAGTCTCATGGCTGTCAGTGAATGGACCAAAGGTCTTTGAGTTGAAGAACCTGGTTTCAAATCCTGGCTCTCATTCAAATATAAGCCCAGCAATCATTTAGTGGAAAGAACAATAACAACTAATTGCCATGATTCCACTAGCAAAGTTAAGCTAATGCCAAGTGTGTCTGCTCTCCCACCCTACACTGAGAACAGATCATAGATTAGAAATAAATGGAACAAAATCAACGTTGCTTTAATATGCACTTTAAATCACTTTAACAAAAACATTATTTTCAAATATATCATTCCATTCAGATAGAAAGAGAGAAACAAGGAGACTAGGAGAGTCAGAGAGTATCCAATGTGGGAGAGGAAAGATAGAGAGAGGTAGAGAAGGGGATGAAGAGAGAGAGAGTGAAAGAAAAATGGAGAACTGTGAGTGAGAGTGCAGATGAGGGGAGAAGAAAGAAAAGGAGAGGAGAGAAAGGAGTCAGAAAGAGTCACTGTGATATAGTACTAGACTTGGAGTCAACAAGATCTCAGTTTAAACCCCATTTCTGAACTGCTATAATGTGCAAGTCACAACTTGACTGAACTTTAGGAAATTCTGTAATGCTCATCTACTTAGTTATAGACTCTAGTTTGAATGAAAGGAGTTCCCACACTGATGAGTATTAGTATACACACACACACACACACACACACACACACACACTCACACATACATGTATAATTAGAATCAAAGAGGTTCCCCAGTCCCTATTATGTCTCGTAGGAAATCTGACAAAGGAAAGAGGCTTATTTTTTTTCCCCAAAGGCAAGATCTCCCTTTGGAAGGAAAGGGCAAGAATCATTGGCCTTCTTTGGTCTCTCCTTTCTCAGTTTTGGGCAGATACTGTGTATGCTTGTTAGGGACATTACTCTCTAAAATCTATGCTCAATTCCTGTGCTAATTCTGGCAATCCAGTTCTTCAGCCCATCTGTTAGAGTGGTCCTGTGCCCTCTCTCAGAGCCAGATGGTTGTAAATGATCTTTTATTTGCCAGGGTTTTCAGCTTTTATAACAATACTCATCTCATTCTGAAATTTCATGTATTCCTAACAAATGTGGACAGGCTGGCTCACTTTTAAATTTTTTTTTTAAGTTCTTATATATTTGTAGTAATGGCATGGCACATGTATTTGCATTTATGGAAAACATTTGGTTTTGGAATAAAATGTAACCTTACTGTAAAATGCTACACATATAAAATTCACTTATTTTCACAGCTATTTTAAAAAATCTTAGCATATGCATACCTCGTATGTCCGGATTAAGCACAATTTAAGAATACTAGCTACAGGGGCAACTAGGTAGCACAGTGGATAGAGCACCAGACCTGAAGTCAGGAGGACTTGGCTTCAAATTGGCCTCAGATATTTCTAGCTCTGTGACCCTGAGCAAGTCACTTAGCCCCAATTGCCTAGCCCTTGCCATTCTTCTGTCTTAGAATTGATACTGACAGAAGGTAATGTTGCTGTTGTTTTTAAAGAAAGAAAAAGAAAACTACATACAATAGTCCTATCCTAATATTTCAACCATGTGGATTAGAAAATATAGAAGTCCAATATTTTTCTTATGTAATTAAATTCATGGTATAGTGTCTCAGAGGACAATATGGATTCATATATGTGTATATGTGTTTTTTAAAAGATAGCATGATCTAGTGTCCACTTTCAGCATCCAAGAAAAACGTGCAGATGTCCTGGCTAAAATTCTGTATTGTCAGCCCAAGGCTTCAGCAACATCTTCTGATTTCTCCTTCAAGAGACATAACTCTTTCTCGGTGGTGGGTACTTGAATTGTTCAAGGACAAGGAGACAATTTAATAGTTGGTGAAGAGGCATTAGGTGTATTGATTTTTACCTGCAATTACTGGCTCCAATCTATAAGGGACATCAGAGGTCATCTAAAGCCAACTTCTTTATTGCATAGATAAAAGAAAACTGAGACCTAGAAAAATGAAGTGGCTTGCCCAATGTCACAAAGAGTCAGGGTTTGAACCCAGGTCTTTGATTCCAAATTCTGAATTCTTCCACTCTGCCAAGTATGGATGGAAACTTCTGGCTAGGGACAATAGAATATCCCTATATCTCTAACAGCACCAGGTCAGTGCAGGTCTTGGGTAAATATTTTCTTGCATATTAAAAAGAAAGTCTTATCCTACCCATAATGATGTGCATTACAAGTCAGCACACTAAAATGTATCAGGGAAAGGAGAAATGGTACAGTGTTAGACAATGGACCTCAGAATTTGGGATACCTTGGTTCAAGTCCCACCTCTGACATATACTAGCTGATATCATGGGCACTTCACTTAACTTCCCAGTGCCCATATAATTCTCTAAGAGTCTAAGTTGCAGGACTTATCCATCTATTCTAATGGAATCATGAGGTTTAGACATCATTTCCCTTTTAATCTCAAATACACATATATCTGTAAAACCCCAAAATAAATAAAGGTACCAAGCTGAATTTTTTAAAGGACAATATACTTTTTTCCTTCGAGTACTGAATAAATTATATTTGACAAGGGTTGAATGATGGTGGAGTCTCTACTCCAACCAAAGCATTCCAACTAAACTCTTCTGTGTTCCCCTCTAAACAACTTTAAAATAAGGTATGAAATAGAATCCTGGAGTGGCATAGCTAATAAAAAAGCAAGGTGAGACATTTTTCCTGCCCAAGTCAATGAAGGAGGTCAAAAGGAAGGATCTATGATGCTGGGATGGGGGTTATCCCAGAACACAGTGCAGCAACAACACCTGCTATGGGGCCTTGGAAATTGTGGTAGTGATAATAACAGCAATAGTAACAAAAGTTCTGGGAGGTCACACAGCCCAGAGGAGATAAGAGGACTGGACAACAGATCAGAAAGATATTAGAGGGAACCCTTCTGAAGGTTCTTGGTGCAAGATTGACCAGCACTTGGTAATTCTATTGCCAGTTCTAGGTCATTGTTTCAGTGTCGATAAGAGTGGAAACGAGTAGTTGGGGTCACATGGGAGCAAGGAACCTGGATCCAAGACTGAGAGATATCAGAGGATCTAGTTGCTGGTAGCAGTTCCAGAGCAGAAAGAGGAGTATTTGCATAGCAAAGGAGGAGGGATCCTCCCTGAGTAAGAATCAGAGCAGACTAGGAAGGCAGTGACCTCACTTCTTTCCCACCATAGCTTCTTGGAAACAATAAGAACTTACAAAACTCCAGAACTATCTGTGAAAACAGCAAGATTAAAAACCTTAAAGCTTGGAACCATAACCCTTCCCTTCCACCCAAAGGTGAGCAGAACTTAAACCTAATATGAAGTTCAAAGTCAAGCAGTAGGTTGAAAAAAAATGAGTAAACAACAATAAAAAAGAGCCTGATCATAAAAATCTACTACAGTAAGGGAATGCTCAAGACATAAACTCAGAAGAAGACAATAATGTGGAAACATCTACAAGCAAAACCTTAAAGAAAAATGCAAACTGGACACAAAAAGAATAAGAATCCCTAGGAGAACTAAAGAAATTTTTTTTAAAGAGCAAAGCAATTTTTAAATTGAATAGTAGTGGTAGATGTAAAATTGGGAAAAGAAATTAAAGCAATGCAAGAAAATTATGAAAAGAGAATTAATGGCTTAGCAAAAGAGGTCCAAAAATATAACTCCTTAAATATAAAAATAGTTTCTAAAAAGACAGAATGGATCAAATGGGAAAAGATAGATATGATAGATATGATAGACTTCTGGAGGAAATCTCAGTGAAAAAAATTCTAAAAAATTAGAATTTATCAAGTAAGAACTAATGATTCCATAAGACATCAAAAATAATAAGATAAGCTCATAAGAATGAAAAACAGGGAAAAAATGAAATATCACATCAGAAAAGCAACTAACCTGGAAAATAGATTGAAGAGAGATATTTTAAGAATTATTAGACTACCTGGAAAACCATGATTGACAAAAGCCTAAACACCATATTTCAAACAATTATTAAGGAAAACTGCCCTAATATCTTGGGACCAGAGTGCAAAACAAAAATTGAAAAAAATCCTCTAATCACCTCCCAATGTTAACTCCCAGGAACAGAAGAGAGTAGAAAGAGAGAGACAGACACAAACAAAGACACAGAGAAAGAGAGAAGAATAAAGAAAAGAAAATAGGATAGAGGGAAATACCTAGTAAATAAGTATAAATATGAATGGGATAAATTTACCCAAAAATGGAAGCAGATAACAATGGATTAGAAATCAGAATCCTACAATTTGTTGTTTACAAGAAATACTTAAAATGGAAAGACACACACAGATTTTCTATTTGGAGATAGAGCAAAATCTATTATGATTCAACAGAAGTAAAAAAGTCAGGGGTAGGAATCATGGTCTCAGACAAAGCAAAAACAAAAGGAGAGCTAATTAAAAGAGATAATCAGAGAAACTACATTTGCTAAAAGGTACGATAAACAATGAAATAATATCAGTATTAAACATATGTATACCAAATAGCAGAGCATCCAAATTCCTAAAGAAGAAGTTAAGTGAATTATAAAAGGAAATAGACAGAAAACCATGCTATTGGAGAACCTCAACTTTTCCCTCTCAGAACTAGATAAATCTAATAAGAATAATAAGAAAGAAGTAGATAAATAGAAATTTTAGAAAATTTAGATATGATAGACTTCTGGGGAAAATTGAAAGGGAATAAAAAGGCAGATAATTGTTTTCAACTATACATGGAATCTTCACAAAAATTGAGCATGTATTGAGACATACACATTTCACAAACAAATACAGAAAAGCAGAAATTTTAAATATACTTCTTTTTAACTATAATAAATTAAAAACAACATTCATAAAGGGTCTTGAAAATATAAACAAAATTTTTGGAAATGAAATAATCTAACACTAAAGAATGAGTGAGTCAAATAAGTCATAAAAACAATCAATAATTTTATTAAATATAATGACAACATTGACACAACATACAAAAATTTATGGGATATAGCCAAAGGAACACTTTGGGGAAATTTTCAATTTCTAAACTCATACTTTTTTTTAAAAAAAGAGGAGAAAGAACAGATGAACGAATTAGGAATATATCTAAAATAAACTAGAAAAGGAATGAATTAAAATTTTCCAATTAAAAACCAGAACAGAAGCTATAAAAATCAAGTGAGAGATTAATAAAATTGAAAGCAAATCCAAATAAATAAAAAAATCTAGGAGATGGTTTTATGAAAAAATAATAAAATAAATGATTTATTAATTTGATTTAAAAAGAAGAAAACCAAAATACCAGTAACAAAAATGAAAAGGATTTTTCCCTTTGAAAACAAACCACAACTGAAGGTGACATGAAAACAATTATTAGGAGCTATTTTGCCCAATTATGTATAAATAAAGTAGATGAATATTGTAATGCAGGTTTTAGCGGCATTTTTGGCTTAGGCAATCCTGTCAGTTACCTTGGATGGAATGTTGATGGTGGCATGCACCATGTGCCAGGTGCCAACTGGCAGTTGAACTGAGAGTATAAAAGCCCCTGGAAACTCAAGCCTGGGTTCTGTTTTTCCCTGACTTCATCCTGATCACTAAACTACCCCCTTCCCCAGGTTGAAGGGTGGTAGAATGTGGCAAATTTAGAATCAGGTTAGAGTAGGGTTTTAGGACCAATCTTCACACCAGCTTAACAATATATATTATCAACATCAACTAAATTAGCCAGTAGAGCTGATCAATTTCTTGACCAGAGACGACTTAGCTCTGGTCCTTCTTAGGACCTTTGCCAGCTTCAGCCAGCCAAACCATACGAATAGATTAGCAATACCAAGCCCTCTTACCTTTTCCTTGTTCCTTCCCCAGTTATCAATAAATCCCATAGCCTTCAACCAGAGAATTCTGTGGATATTTCTTTACCACCAAAGGCTAAGGAAGACGGGCAACAAGGAGGGAATTCTGAGCTGTTAAGGTTGAACAAAACTCCATTGCTGAGGGCAGGAAGCTCAAACATCCACTTCCTGCTGGTCTGCCATCATCCAATAGGAGGCAAATTCCTCAGCAGGGAGGGGCGAGCTGCCTGACATCTTAAAGGAGCCTAGCACATGCTCTCAGCTTTCTGGGTTTGGATTTGAACTTAAAGCAAGTTCATTCCCAACTGAGTTTTCTCACTCCTTCATAACAATCAACTCCACCCTCCTGCTAGGCTTGTTACTGGCTCAAGACCCCTAGTGATCCTTTACCCCTCATAACAATATTTGCAAAAATATAAATTGCCCAGATTAAGAGAAAATAGAAGACCTAAATAACCCTATAAAGGAAAAAGATGTTATCAAGCCATAAAAAAATCTCCCCAAGAGAAAATTCCAGGATAAGATGGATTTTCAAGGGAATTCTACTAAATAGTTGAAAAACACTAATTCCAATAACATAAAGTATTTTTTGAAAAATAGGTAAAGAGTGGGGCAACTGGGTGGCTAAGTGGATTGAGAGCCAGGCCTAGAGATGAGAAGCCCTAGGTTTAAATCTGGCCTCAGACACTTCCTAGCTATGTGACTCAGCAAATCACTTAACCTCCATTGCCTATCCCTTACCACTCTTCTGCCTTGGAACCAATACACAATATTGATTCCAAGATGTGAGGTAAGGGGTTTTTAAATAAATAAATAAAGATAGATAGATAAAGAGGCAGTCCTACCAAATACCTTCTATGACAGCAATATAGTTCTTTTTTTAAAAGAAATACAAAAACAGATAAAGAAAACTACAGACCACTTTACTTTATGAATGATAATGCAAAATTTTTAAATAAAATGTTAGCAAGGAGACTACAGTATTATATCACAACATGACCAGCTGAGGTTTATTATAGGGATGTAGGACTGGTTCAATATTAGGAACACCATAAGTATAAATGGCTATGTCAATGACAACAACAACATCATAAAACGATTTCAAAAGATGCAGAAAAGGCTTTAACAAAAATAGAATTCACATTCCTATTAAAAGTAATAGAAAACACAGTATTCAATAGAGCTATTCTTTTATTTTTATAATAATATTTTATATACAATTTGCTATTTGACCAAGACTTCTAGGAAAACTGAAAAACAATATGGCAGAAACTAGGTATAGATCAAAATTTCACTCTCTATACAATGATAAGACCAAAATGAGTATATGATTTAGCCGAAAAGGGTGATACCACAAGCAAATTAGGGCCGCCTAGCCTTTCAGATCTATAGATAAGGGAAGAATCTATGACTAAATAAGAGATAGAGAATATTATGAGAGGCAAAATGAATCATTTGGATTATATTGAATTTAAGAGGTTTGTATAAACCAAACCAATATAACCAAGATTAGAAGAGAAACAACAAACTAAAAATTTTATAGCAGGTTAAGATGGCGGCAGAGTAAGGAGCAGCTGCTCGATCTCTCCTAACCGAAGCATACAGGACTCCTCAAGGGGACATAAAAACGAGTCCAGACGAACGAGGGAACCCCACAACAGGGCGCAGCACTGAAGGTATGCGGAATCGTGGCATTTCCACACTATAAAGGGGTGAAACAGCTCTAACTAAAACGCGAGAGGAAGAAGCCCATCCACCCCACACACACACACCACGCACAACGCCAAAGCCAATGCACGGGAGTGAAAACAGGATTGGGGCAACCAGTAAATCACTAGCAGCCCCAGGGCTTGTACCTGAGAGCTGCAAGACGTGGGACCCCAGGTGGCTGGGGGGCGCGCACGGACTTTCCCAAGCGTCTGCGCATGTGAAGACATTGCCCTAGGTGCGAACAAAGATCTCTAACACAGGGACTTTCCCTGCATCTGCGCAGATGAAGGCATTGCCCTAGGCGCGGACAAAGATCTCGAAAGCAGGGACTTTCCCAAGCGTCTGGGCGGGTGAAAACATTGCCCTAGGTGCGGACAAAGATCTCCAGCGCACAGACTTTCCCCAAAACGTCTGCGCGGGTGAAGGTAGTGCTCTAGGAGTGGACAAAGATCTCGAGCCCAGGCTTGGACCTCAAGAGGGGACCCGGTGTAGACGGGAGCGTGGCTATGGAAGCAGCCCCTGAGACTGCTGAAGGAGCCTCGGGCAGAGGGGCAGACTGGGGACTACCAGGAGGCTTGACCCCGAGGACAAGGGGACCAGAGCCCTCAGGAGCTTAGAAAGTGCAGGCAGACCCTGAGTTTGAAGACAAAGCCGAAAAGGGGCGGGGCTAACAATGGCAAGCCGAGAACCCCAGAAGAAAAAGATTATCAAGAAAAACTCTGGAACACTCGACAACTTTTACACAGAGAAAATTCAGACAACAGAGGAGGACAAACAAGTATCCAAACCTTCCCAAAACAATGAAAACTGGTCACAAGCTATTGAAGAGTTCAAAAATGAGATGTTGAGGAAGATGGAAGAGATCTGGCAAGAAAATAACAGCTTAAAAGGCAGAATTTCACAATTGGAAAGTGAGACAAATCAACTGAAGAATAGAAATGACCAGATTGAAAAGGAAAACCAGTCCCTAAAGGCTAGAATTGAGCAATTAGAAGCCAATGATCTCTCAAGACAACAAGAACAAATAAAACAAAGTCAAAAGACTGATAAAATAGAAGGAAACATGAAATATCTCAATGAGAGAGTGACAGACCAAGAAAACCAGTCTAGAAGAGACAATTTGAGAATCATTGGTCTTCCAGAAAAAGCAGAAATTAATAGAAATTTGCACTCCATACTAAAAGAAATTATTCAGCAAAATTGCCCTGAAGTTCTACAACAAGAGGGCAATATAGACATTGAAAGGATCCATAGATCACCCTCTACACTAGATCCAGAAAAGACAATGCCCAGGAATATAATAGCCAAATTCAAGAGCTTCCAAGTAAAAGAAAAAATCTTACAAGAAGCCAGAAAGAGACAATTCAAATATCAAGGAGCACCAATCAGGATCACACAGGATCTGGCAACCTCCACGCTAAAAGACCACAAGGCTTGGAATACGATATTCAGAAAGGCAAGAGAGCTGGGCCTTCAGTCACGGATCAACTACCCATCGAAACTGACTATATACTTCCAGGGGAAAGTATGGGCATTCAACAAAATTGAAGATTTCCAAGTTTTTGCACAAAAGAGACCAGGACTAAATGGAAAGTTTGATACCCAACCACAAAAATCAAGAGAAACATGAAAAGGTAAATAAGAAACAGAGGGAAAAGAAAGAAAACTGATAATTTTTATAATTTGACTCTTTAAGGGCTTAAATAAGATCTAACTATCTGTATTACTATGTGGAGAAATGCTATGTATAATTCTCTGTAGTGAACTCTATTCACTATTATAATATTCACTATTATAGCAACCAGAAGAATAATTCATAGGGAGAGGACAGGATACTAAATGGTCTAAGATGACATGGGGTGTGGGAAAGAGGGGGGAAAATAGTAGGGGACACCAAGAAAAATCTGAGTAAATAAGAAAAATAGGATATTCTATTACACATAAAGAGGGCAAGGGAAGGGGAGGGGATAAATACTATTATAAGAAGGAGAGGAAGAGAGCATTAAGAGGTAATAATCAAACCTTACTCTCAGTGTAATCAACCGGGAGAGGGAAGAGTAGCTTTATTATCCATTCAGATAAAAAACTCTATCTAACCCTACTGAGAAAGTCAGAAAGGATAAACCAAGGGGAGCAGGGGAGTGGGGAGGTCAAAAAAGGGAGGGGAGAAGAAGGGGGAGGGAATTCATTAGCCCTTTAAAAAACAAAAAGAGAGGAATAACAAGGGAGGGGGCAGAAAGGGAAGTCAATCAAGGGAGGGGATAAGGGATACTGGCTCAAAGCAAACCACTGGTTTAAAAGAAAATAGTGTAAGAAGAAGGGGTGGGTCTAGGGGAGGATACACAAATGTCAGTGAATGCACAACTGATAATTGTAATTCTGAATGTGAATGGGATGAACTCGTTCATAAAATGGAAGCAAATAGCAGAGTGGATCAGAAACCAAAATCCTACCATATGCTGTCTACAAGAAACACATATGAGGTGGGTAGACATACACAAGTTTAAGGTTAAGGGCTTCAGCAAAATCTTTTGGGCATCCAATGAGAAAAAGAAGGCAGGAGTGGCTATTATGTTTTCTGACAAAGCCAAAGTAAAAATAGATATGATTAAAAAACACAGGGAAGGTAATTACATCCTGATTAAAGGAAGTATAAACAATGAGGAAATAACACTGCTCAATATATGCACGAAGTGGTATAGCATCCAAATTCATAAAGGAGAAATTGACAGAGCTCAAGAAGGAAATAGATAGTAAAACCATAATAGCGGGAGATCTAAATATTCCTCTTTCAGATCTAGATAAATCAAACCAAAAAATAAATAAGAAAGAGGTAAGAGAGGTGAATGAAGTCCTAGAAAAATTAGATTTAATTGATATGTGGAGAAAAATAAATAGGGACAAAAAGGAATACACCTTCTTTTCAGCTGCACATGGTACATTCACAAAGATTGACCATGTAATAGGGCATAGAATCATTGCAAACAAATGCAAAAGAGCAGATATAATAAATGTAACCTTCTCAGATCATAATGCAATAAAAATAATAATTAGTAAGGGCACCTGGACAGGCAAATCAAAAACCAATTGGAAATTAAACAATATGATTCTCCAAAACCAATTTGTCAAAGAAGAAATCATAGAAACAATCAACAATTTCATTGAAGAGAATGACAAAGATGAGACATCCTACCAAACTCTGTGGGATGCAGGCAAGGCAGTACTCAGAGGGAAATTTATATCCTTGAGTGAATATATTAAGAAATTAAGGAGGGCAGAGATTAATGAATTGGGCATGCAACTCAAAAAATTAGAAAGCGAGCAAATTAAAAACCCCCAGATGAAAACTAAATTAGAAATACTAAAAATTAAGGGAGAAATTAATAAAATCAAAAGTAAAAGAACTATTGAATTAATAAATAAGACTAGAAGCTGGTATTTTGAAAAAATAGATAAAATTGACAAAGTACTGGTCAATCTAATAAGAAAAAGGAAAGAAGAAAACCAAATTGACAGTATTAAAGATGAAAGGGGAGACCTCATCTCTAATGAAGGGGAAATTAAGGCAATCATTAAGAACTATTTCGCCCAATTATTTGGCAACAAATATAACAATTTAGGAGATATGGATGAATATTTACAAAAATATAAATTGCCTAGATTAACAGCAGAAGAAATAGAATACCTATATAATCCCATATCAGAAATAGAAATTGAACAAGCCATCAAAGAACTCCCTAAGAAAAAATCACCAGGACCTGATGGATTCACAAGTGAATTCTATCAGACATTCAAAGAGCAACTAATCCCAATACTATACAAATTATTTGATATGATAATCAAAGAAGGAGTCCTACCAAATTCATTTTATGACACAAATATGGTACTGATTCCAAAGCCAGGGAGATCAAAAACAGAGAAAGAAAACTACAGACCAATCTCCCTAATGAACATAGATGCAAAAATCTTAAATAGAATACTAGCAAAGAGACTCCAGCATGTAATTAAGAGGATCATCCACCATGATCAGGTGGGATTTATACCAGGAATGCAAGGATGGTTCAACATTAGGAAAACCATCCACATAATTGACCATATCAATAGTCTAGCAAACAAAAATCACATGATTATCTCAAAAGATGCTGAAAAAGCCTTTGACAAAATACAGCACCCATTCCTATTGAAAACACTGAAAATTATAGGAATAGAAGGACTTTTCCTAAAAATAATAAACAGTATATAGCTAAAACCATCAACAAGCATTATATGCAAAGGGGATAAATTAGAAGCCTTCCCAATAAGATCAGGTGTGAAACAAGGATGCCCATTATCACCTCTATTATTCAACATAGTACTAGAAACACTAGCAGTTGCAATTAGAGAAGAAAAAGAAATTGAAGGTATCAAAATAAGCAAGGAGGAGACTAAGCTATCACTCTTTGCAGATGATATGATGATCTACTTAAAAAATCCTAGAGGGGCAGCTGGGTAGCTCAGTGGATTGAGAGCCAGACCTAGAGACGGGAGGTCCTGGGTTCAAATCCGGCCTCAGACACTTCCCAGCTGTGTGACCCTGGGCAAGTCACTTGACCCCCATTGCCTAAACTTACCACTCTTCCACCTATAAGTCAATACACAAAAGTTAAGGGTTTGGAAAAAAAAAATCCTAGAGAATCAACTAAGAAGCTTGTAGAAATAATCAACAACTTTAGCAAAGTTGCAGGATACAAAATAAATGCACATATGGGGGGCAGCTGGGTAGCTCAGTGGATTGAGAGCCAGGCCTAGAGACAGGAGGTCCTAGGTTCAAATCTGGCCTCAGACACTTCCCAGCTGTGTGACCCTGGGCAAGTCACTTGACCCCCATTGCCTACCCTTACCAATCTTTCACCTATGGGTCAATACACAGAAGTTAAGGGTTTAAAATTAAAAAAAAAAAAGCATAAGATCCAAAATAAATGCACATAAATCATCAACATTTCTATACATTTCCAACACATTAGAGCAGCAAGAAGTAGAAAGAGAAACACCATTTAAAATCACCCTAGACAATATAAAATACTTAGGAATCTATCTACCAAAACAAACACAGCAATTATATGAAAACAACTACAAAACACTCTCCAAACAAATAAAACTGGATCTCAACAATTGGAAAGCCATTGATTGCTCATGGGTAGGACAAGCTAACATAATAAAAATGGCAATTCTACCCAAATTAATTTACCTATTTAGCGCCATACCTATCAAGCTACCAAAAAACTTCTTTGCTGAATTAGAAAAAACTATAACAAATTTCATTTGGAATAACAAAAGATCAAGAATATCAAGGGAAATAATGAAAAAAAATGTGAAGGAAGGGGGCCTAGCAGTACCAGATATTAAACTATACTATAAAGCAGCAGTCATCAAAACAATATGGTACTGGCTAAGAGATAGAGAGGAGGATCAATGGAATAGACTGGGGATAAATGACATCAGCAAGACAGTGTATGATAAACCCAAAGAGCCCAACTTTTGGGACATGAATCCACTATTTGACAAAAACTGCTGGGAAATTTGGAAAACAATATGGGAGAGATTAGGTCTAGATTAACATCTCACACCCTACACCAAGATAAATTCAGAATGGGTAAATGACTTGAATATAAAGAAGGAAACTATAAATAAGTTAAGTGAACACAGAATAGTATACCTGTCAGATCTCTGGGAACAGAAAGACTTTAAAACCAAGCAAGAGTTAGAGAAAATTACAAAATGTAAATTAAATGGTTTTGATTATATTAA
>NC_058132.1:400220058-400266174 GCF_016433145.1 Gracilinanus agilis
TCATCAAAACAATATGGTACTGGCTAAGAGATAGAGAGGAGGATCAGTGGAATAGACTTGGGGTAAATGACATCAGCAAGACAGTGTATGATAAACCCAAAGAGCCCAACTTTTGGGACATGAATCCACTATTTGACAAAAACTGCTGGGAAATTTGGAAAACAATATGGGAGAGATTAGGTCTAGATTAACATCTCACACCCTACACCAAGATAAATTCAGAATGGGTAAATGACTTGAATATAAAGAAGGAAACTATAAATAAGTTAAGTGAACACAGAATAGTATACCTGTCAGATCTCTGGGAACAGAAAGACTTTAAAACCAAGCAAGAGTTAGAGAAAATTACAAAATGTAAATTAAATGGTTTTGATTATATTAAGCTAAAAAGCTTTTGTACAAACAAAAACAATGTAGTCAAAATCAGAAGGGAAACAACAAATTGGGAAAAAATCTTTATAACGAAAAACTCTGACAGGGGTCTAATTACTCAAATATACAAGGAGTTAAAGCAATTGTATAAAAAATCAAGCCATTTCCCAATTGATAAATGGGCAAGAGACATGAATAGGCAATTTTCAGGTAAAGAAATCAAAAGTATCAATAAGCACATGAGAAAGTGTTCCAAATTTCTAATAATTATAGAAATGCAAATCAAAACAACTCTGAGGTATCACCTCACACCTAGCAGATTGGCTAAAATGAAAGAAGGGGAGAGTAATGAATGTTGGAGGGGATGTGGCAAAATTGGGACATTAATGCATTGCTGGTGGAGTTGTGAACTGATCCAACCATTCTGGATGGCAATTTGGAATCATGCTCAAAGGGCTATAAAAGAATGCCTGTCCTTTGATCCAGCCATACCATTGCTGGGTTTGTACCCCAAAGAGATCATAGATAAACAGACTTGTATGAAAATATTTATAGCTGCACTTTTTGTGGTAGCAACAAACTGGAAAAGGAGGGTATGTCCTTCAATTGGGGAATGGCTGAACAAACTGTGGTATATGCGGGTGATGGAATACTATTGTGCTAAAAGGAATAATAAACTGGAGGAGTTCCAGGCGAACTGGAGAGAGACCTCCAGGAACTGATGCAGATCTAAAGGAGCAGAGCCAGAAGAACATTGTACACAGAGACTGATACACTGTGGTAAAATAGAATGTAATGGACTTCTGTACTAGCAGCAATGCAATGACCCAGGACACCTCTGAGGGATTTATGGTAAAGATGCTACCCACATTCAGAGGAAGAACTGCAGGAGAGGAAACATATAAGAAAAGCAACTGCTTGAATGCACGGGTCGGGGTGGACATGATTGGGGATGTGGACTCGAAACTACCACACCAATGCAACCACCACCAATTTGGAAATAGGTCTTGATCAAGGACACAAGTTACAACCAGTGGAAATGTGTGTCGGCCATGGGTGGGAGGGGTGCGGGGGGTGAAGGGGAAAGTAGGAGCATGAATCATGTAACCATGTTAAAAATGATTATTAATAAATGTTTAAATTCAAAAAAAAAAAAACACCAGAAAGCAACAACAACAAAAAAAAGTTATCAGCTTCCTCTTGCGCAATTCTAATTTTTAATGAATTATTTTCTTCAGTGAATTTTTTTATTTCTTTTTCCAAGTGATTGATATTTCCTTCATAATTTTCTATATTTCCTTGCATTGTTTTTGTTTTTGCTTTTTCTAATTTTTCCTCAACCTCTCTCACTTAGTTTTTAATGTCTCTTTTAAGCTTTTCTATGAATTCTTTTTTTGGGCTTGTGTCCATTTTACATTTTCCTTTAAAGTAAATACTTTAACTTCATATTCTTCTGACTTTGAACTCTGGTCTGTATTTCATTTATTTATTTATTTGTTTTAGAATATTTTCCCATGGTTACATGATTTATGTTCTTTCCCTCCTCTTCTCCCTCCCCACTCCTAGGGCCAATGAGCTATTCCACTGGATTTTACATGTATCATTGTTCAAAATCCATTTCCATATCATTACTATTTGCAATAGAGTAGTCCTTTAAAGTCAACAACCCCAATCATATCCCCATCGAACCATGTGATCAATCATATATTTTTTTCTTCTGTGTTTCTACTCCCATAGTTCTTTCTCTGGATGTCTCTAGCATTCTTTCTCATAAGTCCCTCAGAATTATCCTGAATCATTGCATTTGTAAGGGGTAAAAAGGGGTTTTGGTTGGGTGAATATTAAAAGGTTTGATCACCAGGGAATTGAATAATTATCAATACCCAATTAAAAAATAACCTCAAGTCAAAATGACTTTTATGGAAGTTTATTTACAAATGAAAAGAGGAAGAGAAAATAAGAAAATCAGAGAGAAAATAAGATAGGATAAGTAATCTAACACACTAAGTAATTTGCTCTAGCCCCTGTGAAAATAGGTAATGGAGGGCACCAGGGATGTTACAATAAATCTAAATAGTTGTGGGTACACACACTGGGTTGTAGAAGAGACTGAACCAGGATGGGAAGACCAGAGTTCCCTGGATTAACACAGGAATGGCAGTCGGTCTTAACTGTCACCCAGCTTTCCCTTGGCCAGAGTCTAGAAACAAGCAGGCAAGGTAAAAGGGTTCAACGGGTTTAATTATGTTTAACTAAAAGGTGGGAAAGGGATTTTTATACTTAAAACCTAATGACAAAACCACAGGGGCAAGGGGAGGACTTCTCTACTCTAATCTTAGTGATCTAAGCAGACAGGGCCAAGGGAACAATGCAGGAGTCACAGAGAGGGTTGCATCAAACCTGGTTCCAGTCAGATTTGATCAGCACAGCTAAAGGGCTGAGGGTGGCTTTGGGGCTCATGGTTATCCAAGGATGATCAGGATGCGAAAAGCCTAGGTAGTCCAAGATATCCAAAAAGACAGAGTGTGCTTGAGATGCTGTCCACCAGATCCCAAATTTCTCCTCTTCTTGGTGCTTCTCTGTTGGTCTTGTCCTCTTGTTGGAAATCACCACCACTCAGGATCCCAGGGAAATCAGGATGCAGGGTGTCCTTTACTCTGAGATCTCCCAGGACTAACAACAGTTTTTGTCAACCCCTAATGGCACAAGCACCTCCTTCCTGCTCCTTCATTCCATCTTGGAATTCTCCAGCTTCAGCCTGCTAGGTACATCCTTAATACTTAATTACTAACTACCTAATCTTCCTCACAACACCCCCCAGTTTAACCCAGGCAGATCTAATTAGTCCTCAACCTGAGGAGGCTCAGCCTTGAGCTCAAGGATGGAGAGCTGGAGGGCCCTGGAGGTGAATGAAGCAGAAGCTTCAGTCACAGAGTCTCTTTTGAAAGAACAGTTCCGTTAGAGAAGTCCAGGAAGATTTAGTCTTTACACTCACCATGTGTAATTCCAAGGGAGAGATTAACAGCAGACTCACTTAGTCCAAGCGGTTGGAGCTCCTCCAGGTCCTAGTCACCCACCACATCAAGAAGTGAGCAGCCAAGAGCTAAAAAAGCCAAGTCCTGGACGTTCTTTTAATTTATCCAGGCCATTTCTTTCATCTCTTCCTGTGCCTCCCTTCCAGTTTATGTGTCCAATCACAATAGATACTTTTCTTAGGACTGCCTAGGGGGCAGTCTGTCAATTCTGATTTGTCACCCATTCTTGCACACGTGGGTCACAGACTCATTTTCCAATTTTTTGCCATCACAAAGAGTGCTGCTATAAATATTTTTGTACAAGTATTTTTCCTTATTATCTCTTTGGGGTACAAACCTAGTAGTGGTATGACTGGATCAAAGGGCATGCATTCTTTTAAAGTCCTTTGGGCATAACTCCAAACTGCCTTCCAGAATAGTTGGATCAATTCACAACTCCACCAGCAATGCATTAGTGTCCCAATTTTGCCACATCCCCACCAACATTTATTACTTTCCTTTACTGTTATATTGGCCAGTCTGCTAGGTATGAGGTAGTACCTCAGAGTTGTTTTGATTTGCATTTCTCTAATTATGAGAGATTTAGAACAGTTTTTCATGTGCTTATTGATAGTTTTAATTTCTAGTTCTATTTATCCTGCTCAGATATAATAAAAACTCTTGGAATACAGTTAAGGAGTTATTAGGGAGATTTTTTTATATCTCTTAATACTTTTAACAATAAAAGAAGGAATAAATCAATAAGTTGGGCATATAACTAAAAAAATAACCTTAGCAAAGCAACAAATCAAAATATTCTAACCAAATGCAAAAATTGAAAAACTGAAAATCAAAAAAGAGATAAATTCAAAAAAACCTAATTGATAATAAAACAGAGCTGCCTTTTTGAAGAAAAAAACTAATGAAAAAGGTTGTTGTTTGAAATGAATAATATATTAAAAAATTAGTTAACCTAATTTTTAAAGAGAGGCTAACCAAATTATAAATATAAAAATTAAAAATAATCAGAAAACAATTAGTTCTATTTTTAAAACGTTTTATTGATGTGTTTATTTTTACATTTCAGATGCTTTCAGATTATTTTCACTGTGTGAGAGGTCTTTTGAAGTTAAGTAAAACAGTTAAGCAAAACTAATAATATAGTAACTTCATCTGAAGATTCATGCAACATTCCTCATCTGTAGTACATATACTTCCACCTCCCTATTTTTATTTTTTAAGGTTAACAGAAATCTATTTTCTTTCCTACTTCCCATCCTATTAAAGAGACAGAGAGAAGAAACAAATATAGTCAAGCAAAACAAATTCCTGTGTTGGCTGTTTACAAAAAAATATGTTTCATTCTGCGCCCTCTATCAGGAGGTTCATCATTAGTTCTTCAGTATCATGGATGGTTGTTGTATTGTTGATCATAGTTCTTACAACTTTGAAGTTGTTTGTTGTTACAGCATGATTGCTATTGTATAAATTGTTCTAATTTTGCTCATTTTTTATTAGTTTAAAAAAGTCCTCAAAATCGTTCATTTTTATAATATTGATGTTATAAATTATTCTGGTTTTGCTGATCTCTGGATCCATTCATATAAGCCTTTCCAACTCTCTTCAAAATAATTTTTCTCATTTCTTATTGAATAATGATATTCCTTCATATTTGTATACCACTTACATATTCTGTCATTCCTTCATCGATGGGTATCTCTTTGGGTTCCTTTTTTTTTTTTTTTTTTTTTTTTTTGCCATCACAAAAGAAGTTGCTACAAAAATTTCAGTACATATAGGAAGATGCTCATTAGCAAAATCCAGAGAGGAGAGAATAGCATTCAGGAGTGAGTCATCAACTGTGTCATATGTAACAGATAGGTTGAAGATGATTAGGACTGAAAAAAAAATAATCCAATTTGGTGTTTAAACTTTAAAGAGGGTCGTTTCAGTTAAGTAATGAGATCAGAAGTCAAATTGCCAAGTTGAGAAGTGAGGGGAGAAAAAGTAGAGAGAAGCAAGTTTATGTAAGCTACTTTTTCAATGCAAGACCTATTATGTGAACATTCTTATGTATGGCTAAGAAGGAGTGAAGAAGTAGATCATGGATGGGAGTTAAGGAGGATTTAAGGAAAGCTGGAGATATATCTACATGAATGTGAAAGCATAAGGATAGTGTAGAGAAGAGAGAAAAATGATGAGCCAGGTGCAGAACTTATTGAAAAAGGAGAGAGAATGATTATGAGGTCATTATAATTCAGTTAGTGGGTGCTGATTGGGTGAGAAATTTTAATTATGTTAACATCAAAAGAGGAAACATCCCTGAGTAAAGGAGGCAAATGGAGAGTGGAAGTAAAAACTGGAAGCAACTAGTCTCTTAAAGCCCCCTCGAAGACCAGTGTGATAGGGTGTGAGGGGGAGGTGCAGTGAGAAAATGTATAGCCACCACTGGAGAAGATATCTAGGATGGAGTGGTCTCAAAGGAGAGTCAGGTTATGGTGAGGGCTGATAAGGAAAAGAGATCTTAATCTTAAGATTAAGTTTTTTCAATATGGAAAGTTTGTTCAATATGGAACTAAAATTCCATAGCAGCATAGTGGAAGGAATGGTGGCATGGGTGGTGTCAGATTAAGGGAAGTGGGTATAAGAGAAATATAAAGAAGGCACAGGAACAATTTTCTCCTAAATAGTTTCTGGTTAATTATTACAAAGATAGAGAAAGAGTAGAAGCCTTAAGAGTAACAGTTTTGTTGGCAGATGAAGATAGAATGTTCAAGGGGCATTATAGAGAGAGTTAGACTGAGGTTGCCTCTGTTTCTTCACATGAGAGGCTGGCAGAAAAGAAGAGTTATTGGAGAAGGGGATAGTGATTTCCTGATGTCAGAGAGCAGTCAAACCTGGGTCTGGGTTCAGCCTTGGGCCTGTTAAGTGCAGTAAATAGTATGTATATAAAACCAGGAGCCAGTACTCTGTAAGAGAGAAGTAATAGCATCCTTTCCAGTTAAACCAGGGACAAAGCAAGAATGTCTATTATCACCCCTATTATTTAATATATTTAGAAATTCTTGCTATGGCGTTTAGACAAGAAAAAAAGGAATTTTAGAGACTAAGAAAAAGAAACAAAACTTTGCTTTTTTGCAGTTGCCATGATTCTCTAATTCGAGAACCCTATTGAAGCAACTAAAAATTAATTGAAATAATATCTTCAATAATATAGCAGAATGTAAAATAAACTCAACTTCATCATTAGTCTTCCTGTATTTTACCAACCAAATCTAATTGGAAGACATTTGAATGAAACCTGAGTTTCTAGCTGAGTCTGTGGTATTTTGCATGAAACACTCTTAATTGGTAGAGAAAAAAACTTATAGTGCTGTGTGCCTATATCAGGGGCAGAATTTGTGTGTTTTGCAGAGGGAAGATATTTTTCAGCTATCTTCAAGAGAATGAAAAAGAGAAACAGACAGACTTTGGAAGTAGCAGACCTATATGAGAAACCAACTCCTCAGCATATCCTGAATTCCCCTTGGATGAAATCATGGCCTCTTGCTTGGTTTAAATTGAGATATCTCACTCCTAAGAGGAAAATTCATTCACTCTGTTTATTTTCTGGCATATGCTGATTTGCCTTAATAAGCAAGACTCATCAGGGTATTTAATATTTTTCCATGATTCAATAGAACAAGCAATTCACTGATTATTGAATTATCTCCCTAGCTCTAGTCTTCCTAGATAGTGAAATAGGGAAATGGGGGAGACAGGAATACTGGGTATGACAGTTGTGAAAATGGAATTAGCTCAAGCCCATTCATAGTTAAAACTCTATCCATCAGAGATAATGTCATCCCGGCCTCCCTTAGTGGGGAGGGGAGATGAGTTACCCACACGTGACAATTAAGTAACAAATCAAGATCAAGGGACTGCCCTTTGGGCAGTCCAAAAGAGTGTTGAGGCTGCCATTTGTCCACTTGAATTAGAGGTGGACCTCCAGGAAGTGAAGAAAGATGCTGTCCTTCAAGTAAGATGGTAACTTCCTGTTGAGGCAGTTGGTGCTTTGAACTTGGTGCTGAAGGATCTCTGCTGAGACCTCAGGCGGCTTCCCCTCTGAATTGTCATGTGGGTAAGTTAGGCTGACTTCCTTTCGCCTACCTTGGCGTTTCTAGAGTCTCTACCTCAAGGAGGCTTTTTTGCCTCTCTAATTGCTAAGGCCTTGTGACTAGTAGCCTAGTTTAATTAATCTCTTAACTCTCAATTGGTCCGGACCAGAGTTTTTCTCTCTCTCTTTCCCTACCTTCAACCTTCCTAATTGTAAATAAACTACCATAAAAGCCATCCTGACTTGGGTCTAATTTTAATTATGGAATCAATCTAAATCTGATTGATTCCTGGTGACCATACCTTAAAAAAAAAAAAAATATATATATATATATGTATATATATATATATATATATATATACACACACATATATATATATATAAATTCCTTCTTACACAGTTACACACTTAAATTAGCCAGGGAAACCAAACAAATATTTGTGAGTCCTTCGGGGTTATAAAGAGACAGTAGGAAGCAACATAAAAGGATTTTAATAATAAAATAAGGTAGGGCAATGGGAATGAGGCAAACTTCTCTTAACCTCTATAGGAAGGAAGATACAGGGGTTTAGGTGGTCCAGGAAATCAGGGCAGGGGAGATAAAACTTACACTACACTATACTAGACTAAATGCAAGCTTGACAGGGCTTCGGGGATCTCACTGCTTGCTCCAATGATGTTCTCTGCTATCTGAGGGTCCAGGATGTTGGTACAGTCCACTACCTCCACTGGGTCACTCCAATAGGCTGTCACAGAACTGGAGGTCCACCCTTCAAAGCTACTGATCCAGACCTATTTTGTAGTTCCTCAAGTGGGGTTTCTTCAGTGAGATCAGGGCATAAGCTCCTCTACCAGTGGCTAAACCTCCCAACTGTCCCAGAGTTCAAAAGCTCTATGTCCTTTCTGCCACATTCCAAAAGCCCTTAGAATGTTCAACTCAAGCTTGCATTTTCCAATATTCTTTTCTAAATTTTACACTTATCTACCTTACCTTATTCCTTATTATAATAGTACCTTGCAATCTCTTAGTCATTTGACTTCTTTTCAATATTCCTTAAATGTCCTTATTTCAATTCTCTGAATTCGCTATTAAATCAGAAGATACTTAGAAAGGTCCAATTAAAAAGCATCACAATATTTATAAAAATCAATCTCAGGGGGCAGCTGGGTAGCTCAGTGGAGTGAGAGTCAGGCCTAGAGACAGGAGGTCCTAGGTTCAAACCTGGCCTCAGCCACTTCCCAGCTGTGTGACCCTGGGCAAGTCACTTGAACCCCATTGCCTACCCTTACCAATCTTCCACCTATGAGACAATACACCAAAGTACAAGGGTTTAAAAAAAAATCAATCTCCATTTTAAAAGAATGATAATATAAAAAGTATATTTAGCAAATAACAGTGAGCTAATCATTTAACATGTATATGTAGTATGTAATATACATAAAATAAAATATTACATATAATTAATATATATCAAATAAAACTAAAACCTAGCAAACTAAAAACATTAATAAACAACAGCACACCAATCAGACACTTTGTATTCATGATTCTATAAGAAAATATCTATGGGGAAAAAAAAAAAGAAAAAAATCCCAAAATCCCTTACATAAGACTATGTAAAGTTGGATTTAGTGACCCAACTCACACACAGCCCACTTGGAATATTTACTTCTCAGTCTGTTGCTTCACTTGTTTCCATATTTGTCCTGATTATTCTGAACTCCAAAATAATCTAGAGGCAGGTTTGGATATTTCCATATTAATTACTAAAGTCAATTTCTCTCTCAATCAATGATATTGTCATCCATTTATTAAATGTTGCTTATTTAATAAACTGGAGAAGCCTCTTTTTTTCATAAACAGTTGATCTCATCTTCCCTCAGTCTCCTACTCTTAAATAAACATTAAAGATCATGGCTAAGGGATTTTTTTAGCAGTATAATAAAGCAAAGACAAAAAAATTACATACAATATTTCAGCTGTGAGAAAGATCACAACCAGAGTCCCATCTAACTAGTACTACTACCATGTTAACTTTTCTAAAAAATAAATATTGGGCAGCTCGGTAGCCCAGTGGATTGAGAGTCAGGCCTAGAGACAGGAGGTCCTAGGTTCAAATCTGGCCTCAGCCACTTCCTAGCTGTGTGACCCTGGGCAAGTCACTTGACCCCCATTGCCCACCCTTACCAATCTTCCACCTATGAGACAATACACAGAAGTTAAGGGTTTAAACCAAAAATAAATAAATAAATAAATAAATAAATAAATATTATTAAATGTTAAAAAATAAAAATAAAAAGATGGCATCTTGAAAAAAAAGATAGCTGCCAAAGTCTCAAAATTTCTCTTCTTATTTATTCACAACATAAGGGTTAAACACAGTTCTCTCAAAGAATGAGTTTTTTTCTTTCTATCCTCTCAGGGTCTCCAGCCAAAACAAGTAAATCTGCAAAAAAAGTAGTAAATTCAATCTCTTCACAGACTCCATCTAAAGCCATGTCGGCATGGTTGCCAGAGGGGGCTGCTCTCCTCCCCCTTTCCACAAGACCTAAGGACATTTCTCACATGACCTGCCCCTCTGTCCAACAAGCCAATGGGAGCACTTCCTCCCTCCCCTGTCTGAGGAAAAGGGGCAACTCCAATGGGACATGAAGATTGCCATTTGGGGATTCAGTCTCTATTTTTCTTAATTTTTTTATTTTTAGAAAAATTTTTCATGGTTACATAATTCATGTTTTTACCCTTCATCCCTCAAACTCCCCCACCCCCATAGCTAACTTGAATTTCCACTGGTTTTAACATGTGTGGTCAATCAAGACTTATTTACATATTATTGATAGTTACATTGGTGTGGTCCTTTCAGGTCTACATCCCCAATCATGTACTCCTCAACCCATATGTTCAAGTGGTTGTTTTTCTTCTGTGTTTCCTCTCTTGCAGTTCTTCCTCTGAATGTGGGCAGCATTCTTTACCATAAATCCCTCAGAATTGTCCTGGGTCATTGCATTGCTGCTAGTACAGAAGTCCATTACATTCTATTTTACCACAGTGTATCAGTCTCTGTGTACAATGTTCTTCTGGCTCTGCTCCTTTCCCTCTGTATCACTTCCTGGAGGTCTTTCCAGGTCACATGGAATTCCTCCAGTTTATTATTCCTTTGAGCACAATAGTATTCCATCACCAACATATACCACAATTTATTCAGCCATTCCCCAATTGAAGGGCATCCCCTCATTTTCCAATTTTTTGCCACCACAAAGAGCGCAGCTATAAATATTTTCGTACAAGTCTGTTTATCTATGATCTCTTTGAGGTACAAACCCAGCAATGGTATGGCTGGATCAAAGGACAGGCATTCTTTTATAGCCCTTTGAGCATGATTCCAAATTGCCATCCAGAATGGTTGGATCAGTTCACAACTCCACCAGCAATGCATTAATGTCCCAATTTTGCCACATCCCCTCCAACATTCATTACTCTCCCCTTCTTTCATTTTAGCCAATCTGCTAGGTGTGAGGTGGTACCTCAGAGTTGTTTTGATTTGCACTTCTCTAATTATTAGAGATTTAGAACACTTTCTCATGTGCTTATTGATACTTTTGATTTCTTTATCTGAAAATTGTCTATTCATGTCTCTTGTCCATTTATCAATTGGGGAATGGCTTGATTTTTTTATACAATTAATTTAGCTCCTTGTATATTTGAGTAATTCGACCTCTGTCAGAATTTTTTATTATAAAGATTTCCCAGTTTTTTGTTTCCCTTCTGATTTTGGTTGCATTGTTGTTGTTTTTTCCGCTGTCACTGATTTAAGAGTATCAAGTACATCTTTAATCTCTTCACAGATGACAGTTAAAACTTTTCACAACCTCCTCAAGGAGTTGCTATAAAATAGTTTCTATTCAAGATCCCATTGCTGAGGGCAAGTAGGTGGCTCAGTGGATTAAGAGCCAATGACCCGACCCTGGAGCTGGAAGTTCTGGGTTCAAATTTGACCTTAGACACTTCCTAGATGTATGACTCTGTGCAAGTCATTCAACCCCCATTGCTTGGCCCTTATAACTCTTCTGTCTTGTAACTAATACTCAATATTGATTCCAAGATGGGAGGTAAAGTTTTTTTTTTTTTTAATTAAGATTCCATTGGTTCTAAAAGCTATAGTAGTAGTAGTAGTAGTAGTAGTAGTAGTAGTAGTAGTAGTAGTAGTAGTAGTAGTAGTAGTAGTAGTAGTATCTGTAGTCTCAATGAGAGAAGCTATTGGTTTTATACCAATAATTAAAAGTCACTTTTTCTCAATAATAAGATCTATGATTTTTTCCCCAAGCATTTGTCAACTTTTGTACTTTCAGATATCTTGAGAATCAGTTCCTCCATGTCATAAAAAATTGTGTGGCCTCCAAGAAAGACTTCTTATGTGCATATTTTACTTAGTCCTACTGTTCTTATTTTCATTTTTAGTACCATTTCTACTTCTTCATACAAAGAAGAGTTTGATATTAGAGTCCAGATGTGATGGTTCCATTGCCACTAATGGAGAAAAGAATTATTGAAATTTTGATAGGCCTTTTCCATTTTGGGGATCTATTTATAGTTATCCTTCAAGTTTCACCTTAAACTTTCACAGAATAATCTGGATTGATTGAGTCTCTCATCAAATTTTCTGTAAGCTTTTTCCCCCTTGCCACTTTTTGTTGCTTTATGAAGTGATATTACATACATATGTATTATACACACATGTATGTTTCAAATTTTACATAGTAGTTACAACATACAAATATGCTTATTTGTATCTTTTTTCTAAACTTTTACTTTCCTTTCTATATTTTTAAAGATTCATTAATATTCTTTTCATCTTTTTCTACCTTTTATTTTTGTGTCAATGTTATATTCCCCCAATTGTTTCCCAAATGCCTTTTCTTCAAAGAAATAAACATACTACCTTACAACAGAGTTACATATTGGCAGTTAACTGAAAATGTGCATCTCATTTCAGGCTTCTAACCCAAAATTTCTTTGCCAGGATATTCGAGGCATATTTTACCCATTTCGAGTCTTCTGGAGTCATGATTAGTCATTTTTTTTTTTTACTCTTATTTAGAATTAATAGTAAGTACTAGTTCCAAGGCAGAAGAGTGGTAAGGGGTAGGCAACTGGAGTTAAGTGGCTTGGTCATGGTCATATAGGTAGGAAGTATCTTCGATCACATTTGAACCCAGGCCTTGCTCTCTATCTACTGAGTTACCTAGTTGTCCCTATGATTAGTCATTTCTTGATCATAATCCTTAAAATTTTTTTTTAAACCCTTGTACTTCAGTGTATTGTCTCATAGGTGGAAGAGCGGTAAGGGTGGGCAATGGGGGTCAAGTGACTTGCCCAGGGTCACACAGCTGGGAAGTGGCTGAGGCCGGGTTTGAGCCTAGGACCTCCTGTCTCTAGGCCTGACTCTCACTCCACTGAGCTACCCAGCTGCCCCAATCCTTAAATTTTCTACAGTTCTTTTCCTTTACAAGGCTGTAATCATGTAGATTGTTCTCCTGTTTCATATCATTTCACCTTGTATCAATTCACATTAATTTTCCAAGGTTTCTCTGAATTTTCCCTTTCATCACTTCTTTACTACATAATAAAATTCCATTGAATTCATATACTGTAATTTGTTCAGCTATTTTCCAATCCATGGATATCCCCTTTGTTTCCAATTCTTTGCTAAAATGAAAAGTGCTACTATAAGTATTTTGTTTAAATGATCCTCTCTCTCTTTTTTTTTTTTTATCTTTTTTGGGGTAATATTTAGTAATGGTATTGTTAATAAAGCAAATAAAGCAAAATAAAGTGCTAAGTTAGTGACTTTTGGGGTAGAGTTACAATCACTTTCTAGAACTGAACCAGCTCACAGACCAACCAACAGGGCCTTAGTATGACTGTCTTCCAATAGTCCTTCCAAGAATTCTCATTTTACTTTTTGCCATCTTTCTTAATATGTTGTAAAACATCAGAGTTACTTAAAATTACATTTGTCTAATTATTAATGGTTTAAAGAATTTTTTTCATATGATTGTCAATAGCTAGTCTTTATTTTTTTAAGAAGTGCCTAATTATATCCTTTGACCATTTGTCTATTATATACTTGAATCAGTGATCTTTTTATCAGATGATTTTGTTGAAAATTTTTTTCAATTGACTTTCTGTTCTAATTCTAATTGCATTTATTTTATTTAGACAAAAAACTTTTTAATTTTTATGTAATCAAATTGTCCTTTCTCCTATGATCTTTTCTATCTTGTTTAGTCAAGAACTCTCCTTTTATCAGTAGTTTTGAAGGGTATCTCCTTATTTGCTCTTCTAATTTGTTAACGAATGACCTTTTCTATTTAGGTCCCATGTCCATTTGGAGCTGATTATGATAAATGATCCAACATGTTGATTTTGATTCAATTTCTACCAGATTCTTTTCTAGTTTTCCCAGTAGTTTCCAAAGAAATCAAAGAAAGAGGGGGAAAATCTCTATATACAAAAACATATGATGTTATACAACATTTCTTTTGTTTTATATATATATATATATATATATATATATATATATATATATATATATATATATATACAGACACATACATATATGACAGTTCCTTTGCACCAGTAAGGGGATCCTTGGGTTTATCAAATAATATGTTATTGTGTTGATTTATTTCTGGATCTTTCCTACTTAATCTGTTCCACTAATCAACTTTACTATTTTTAAACCAATTCCAAATAGTTTTTTTTGTTTGTTTGTTTTTTTAACCCTTGTACTTCGGTGTATTGTCTCATAGGTGGAATGTAAGGGTGGGCAATGGGGGTCAAGTGACTTGCCCAGGGTCACACAGCTGGGAAGTGGCTGAGGCCAGGTTTGAACCTAGGACCTCCTGTCTCTAGGCCTGACTCTTACTCCACTGAGCTACCCAGCTGCCCCAGTTCCAAATAATTTTGATGATTACTGCTTTGTAACATAATTTGGAATCTGGAATTACTACATTCCCTTTCTTCTTACTTTTTTTTTATTATACCCTTTCAGATTCTTTTACTTTTTACCTTTCCAAATGAATTTGAAATTATTTTTTCTAGTTCTATAAAGTGATTCTTTGGTTGTTTGGCATAGTACTGAACCAACAAATTAACAAGGGAAACACTGTCTGTCATTTTTATAATATTAGCAGGGTCTAATCTGAGCAATTTTGTCTTCAATTATTTGAACCTGTCTATAAAATGGTGGGTTTTTTATAATTATATAGTAGCTAATAATTGATAGCATTTACATAATGCTTTAAGTTTTGCAAAGTGCTTTACAAATATTATCTCATTTTATCCTCACAACAATCAGGGGATAGTTACTATTATTATGTCCATTTTATAGACTTAGAAAGTGGAGCAAACAGAGGTTAAATAACAATACCCTTTGACTTAGCTCTACCACTACTAGGCCTATGTCCCAAAGAAATCAAAAAAGAGGAAAAAGATCTATATATACAAAAATATTTATAACTATAACTTTTTTTGTGATAGCCCAAAATTGAAAACCAAGCCATTCCTCTCCCACAAATAATTTGTGGTATGTGAATATAATGGAATGTTATTGTGACAAGAAATGAAGAAATGGACAACTTCAGAGAAAACTGAAAAAATATTTAAAAATGAGCAAAATTAGAAGAAAAATTTGTATTATAATAACATTGTTGAAGAAAAGCAACTTTGAAAGACTTTAGAACTCTGATTAATGCATTTATAAATCATGAGACCAAAAGAATGAAGATGAAACATGCCATACTCCATAATAAAAGTGCTGAGCTTAAAGTGAAGAAAGAGATATGACTATATTTTCAGATATGGCTAATGTGGGAATTTATTTGGCCAGGCTATGTAGCTATACATTGAGAAATATGTTTTTTTCTTAATTTAATCTAACATGTAGTAGGGAGGCGTAGTGGGAGGAATAGATTAATTTAAAAATTCTTTCTATATGAAAAACAAAAAATGACACACTTTTTAAAAAATAACATGGCATCCCCAATTGACAAATGACCAAGGGATATGAATAGGCAGTTTTATAGAGATTAAAATTAAATGCAAAAGGTAAGTATTACATTTTATAAAGTTTTATTAAGGGGGCAGCTGGGTAGCTCAGTGGATTGAGAGTCAGGCCTAGAGACGGGAGGTCCTAGGTTCAAATCTGGCCTCAGACACTTCCCAGCTGTGTGACCCTGGGCAAGTCACTTGACCCCCATTGCCTACCCTTACCACTCTTCTGCCTTGGAGCCAATACACAGTATTGACTCCAAGACGGAAGGTAAGGGTTTTAAAAAAAAAAAAAAAAAAAAGTTTTATTAATAATAAACTAACATTAAAAAAACTAGAGTGAAAAGGTGCTAAACTAACTTCAGCCGCCCATGTGAAGAAAAGAGAAAGAGGGAGGAGCTACAGGACTCATAAAACAGTAGCGTGACCACGCAAAAGTGGAGGCACAGAGAGATTAAAGGGAATTTTGGGAAATACTAAGGGCCTTAGGGGGGATGAAGTCCAAGGTTCAAAATCTCCATTTATATAGTTTTCAGATGAAGAAATCAAAACTATCAAAAATCATATGAAAGTGTTCTAAATCCTTCCTGATTAGAGAAATACAAATCAAAACAACTCTGAGGTACCATCTCATACCTACTGCCATACTGGCAGACTAGCCAATATGACAGTAAAAGAAAATAATAAATGTTGGAGGAGATATGGCAAAATTGGGACACTAATGCATTGCTGGTGGAGTTGTGAATTGATTCAACCATTCTGGAAGGCAATTGGAATTATGTCCAAAAGGCTTTAAAAGAATGCATGCCCTTTGATCCAGCAATGCCATTACTAGGTTTGTACCCCCAAAAAGATAATAAAAAATGGTTGTACAAAAATATTCATAGCCATGCCCTTCACAGTGGCAAAAAATTGGAAAATGAGAAGACATTCCTTGATTGGGGGATGACTGAACAAATTGTGGTACATGATGGTGATGTAATATTATTGTGCTATAAGGAATGATGAACTGCTTTATTTCTATATGAAATGGAAAGACCTACATGAACTGATGCAGAATGAGATGAGCAGAACCAGGAAAACATTGTACACAGTAATAGAAACATTGGGAACCACTCAAATATAATAGACTCTGCTACTATTAGCAATGCAATAATCCAGATACAATCCTGAGGGTCTTATGATAAAGAATGCCATCCGGATCATGAGAAAGAACTGTGGGAGTAGAAATGCAAAAGAAAACAGATCAGAAAGCTGGGTCCGGGAAGATAAAGCCAATCAAATTTGTTGGGAAGAAGAATCTTATCAGGGAAGCTAAGTCAGGGAAATGATGGTTACATCACAATGCCTCTTCTTGGTGGCAAGATCCTCATGATTTTCTTTTTTTTTTTTTTTAAACCTTACCTTCTGCCAATTGGTTCTAAGGTAGAAAAGTGGCAAGGGGTAGGCAATGGGAGTTAAGGGACTTGCCCAGGGTTACACAGCTAGGAAGCATCTGAGGCTAGATTTGAACCTAGGACCTCCTATCTCTAGGCCTGGCTCTCAGTCCACTGAACTGCCCAGCTGCCTCCATCTTAATGATTTTCTAAAGGACCTACTACCGCTTAAATGACTAGACAGATCCGGCATGTGTAATACTAAGGGAGGGAAGAAGGAAAAAAAACAAAACCAAACAAAGCAAAAACAAAACAAAAATATGGACAAATGTCAGAAATCCTCAAGCCTTTTACAAGAGAGTCCTCCTAACATGGGCAGCACTAAAGTAAAAGGTGGGAACAAACAAATAAAACAAAAATGTGGAGGAATACAAAAGCCAGAAGTTCTAATTCTTTTGTTCTTCTTTCAGAAAAACTAAGTCTCAAAGTCCCATAGTCTGGTACATGTGATTGGTGATGCTACATCTTTGAAGTTCACTGTGGATCTACTAATACAAAGAGGTGCATCAAAAACCTCAGGGAGTTGAACCTATCTAAGCAAGCAACTGCTTTTCTTTCTTTTTTTAAAAATATTTTTATTTCTTTAAATATTTCCCAATGACATTTAAATTTTATTTAACTTTTTTTTCCAGAAAAAAAGCTTTATTTTTGAAATATTGGTTACATACTGGTAAGCAGGATTGGCTATAGGAAGGAGAGATTAGAAGTGAAATTTTTTTCCACTTTACAAATTTCTTACCCTATCACTTTTTCAAACTTCCAAATAATAGTAGTAAATTAATCCAATCATATTGTAAGAAAGGAAATATTCCAAAGTTAAGAAATTCTGTGAAAGATTCCTTTGGGCTTAACATTCATTTTCAATATTTTGAATTCCAAATTCTCTGCCCCCACCCACTTGAGAAGGCAAGTGATCAATGATATATGTCAAAGCAACTCCAGACAACTAAAACTGGTTTATTCAAGTTATCCCTTGTTGCCTGCTGAAAGCTTTACCTAAAGGAGAGAGAGACCTCCAAAAATGGGCCTTGCTAAGTTATAAAGGGCCCAAGGGGATAGCTGCTTTACATCTTTCAGGGATATAGTCTTCATAAATGGGGGCCATCAGAATATCCAGGTAGGGAATATTAGTTTTCCAAAACCTAAAGAATCCCATAAGTCTCTGGGCCTCCTTCTTAGATCATATGGAAGCAAACATCAATATTTTATTCTAGGCTGTGCTTGGAATTCTTTGAGTTTTCTCCACCCATTGTATTCCTCAAAACTTGACTGAGCATGGGGGCAGCTGGGTAGCTCAGTGGAGTGAGAGTCAGGCCTAGAGACAAGAGGTCCTAGGTTCAAACCCGGCCTCAGCCACTTCCCAGCTGTGTGACCCTGGGCAAGTCACTTGACCCCCATTGCCCACCCTTACCAATCTTCCACCTATGAGACAATACACTGAAGTACAAGGGTTAAAAAAAAAAAAAAAAAAAAAAAAAAAAAAAAAAACTTGACTGAGCAGACTAGAGTGAATTTTTTTAGGTTTGATTTCCTATCCCATATTGCTCATATAAACCATCATCTGATATAGGCACTTGGCCACCACGGCCTCATTTGGGCTGGCCAACATCATGTCATCAATGTAGCAGTCTGTATGCCAATGCCCTTAATAGAGGAGGTCGATTTCAGACCTGAACAATGAACTCCTTCCCAGTTAAAAGAAAACTGCTGCCTAGTTTCAGCCACAAGAATAGAGAAAAGAGCATTGACATGGTTGACAGCCCAATACCACTCACCCTAGGCCTAATCTACAACACTACAACACTACAATCAGAAAAAGCTAGAGATAAGTATGATAACTTTGTTTAGGTCTGTCTACAGTCTATAGTCTATAGTCTACAGTAAGCTGCCAAATGCCATTTACCTTCTTCGCAAGGAACAGGATTGTTGTAAGGAGATCTGGTATGATAAATTACTCCAGCCCTTCATCTCTACTAAAGAAGAAATATCTTCCAACTCTCTAGAGAGCCAATATTATATGGTGTTCACTATGTAGGATGGTTCAGGTAACTCTAAGGGTTTCCATTTGTCCTACCCACAGTAATACATCTAGAAGCTGCTGAAGGGGCTCGCACAAATATTGATCACATAATACTCCTTCTCTCCATGGACTGCCCTCTGTAGCCTCCCTAAATGATTAAATAGAGCAGAGACTTTGGAGTATACCTTAGGTTTGGGTGAGACTGAAGAGTTCCTAAATTCCTAGGTGCTTAATTTCCCCTGTACAATTTTACAATAATTCCCATGATTACTTTCTTATCAATCCCATGTTTCAAGAGCTACACACTACACATTCTTGTAGGAATGATATCATGCCCTTCTGTCCATCCATCAAGACATCGGGAAGACTTCTGGATTTTCCTAAAATTTCTATTTATACTAACATTATTTACTAAAGCCACAACTGTCCCAACTTCCTACTCAAATTTTATGAATTGATCAGCCCATACCCAAATGGTTGGAAGATTGGGGAAACCCAATCTAAAGTCTGAAGTCATTTGAGTGGGACTTCTCTTGGAAGGTGGGATCAGACTGCCCCTGAGACATGTTGGGCATACATTGTGGCAGGACTTGGGCAGAAGGAAGCTAAACCTATCCAGTCTATCAAGTTCATTTCCTTTGCATTTTTCACTGCTTCTCTGGCAGAGCCCCATCTTAGAACTGGTTGTTGAACATTCATCTTTAAAAGGCCAGGTATAATCACACCTTAGATACCTAAGAAGGGACAAAGACCATATCCTTTCAGGAGACTCTAACAAATTTAATTTTCTCTGAAAAGGAGGTCTTCAGAGACTTCCTCCAGGTTATGGAAGTCCCAAGCTGAGTTTTTCCTTTCTAGCTCCATTAAACCACACTCTCAGGAGCCACAGAGCTCCAGGTACTCCTCAGGTTTGCTTGAACTTTTACAGCTCCCTCAGCTCTTTTTTTGGAGCAGATCTTCTCCATAGCCTTTTCTCTCAAGGGGTCATTGACCTCTTCCTAGGAGCAATGAAAAGATATGTCTGGGTTATTTAACCACCAATGGGATTTCCCTAATATTTGGGAGTTTACTTTTCTCTAGTTTCAAGGTTTCAAACCTCTGAGTCAGAAACCATAGAATGGGTTCATGACTGAGGTCCTTTTTTTCTTAATCACATCAGAAATTTTTTTTTTTCACTTACGAGGTCTCCAGCTCAAAATTTCTTATAAGCAGAGAGCTCTGTCTCTAGATGCTAAATGCACTGTTGGTTTACTTTCAGTCTGACTTGGACTATAGTCCAATTTATTCAGCAGTCAACAGCAATCCTCTGTCTGAGAGGAAGCCTGCTCCCTGCCCCACTGAAAGGACCCTCCTTTCAAGATCAGGAAAGCATCTACCTACCTTTCTATTTTGACTACTGAGCCATTAAATTCCTAAACCTCATCTAAACAAATATTTTTCTGATCATTTTTTCAGTACATACTTTCCCCCTTGGATTTCATATAGTACTTTCTTTTGTAATCCTGTATACTATACAGTGTATAGTTTCATGATTTTTTCCCCTGTGACTATGATTGCAGACACCTACATATTAATTTTTTAAACCCCTCCCTCCATCTTAGAATCAATAATATGTACTGGTTCCAAAGCAGAAGAGCAGTAAGGGTTGACTTGCCCAGGGTCCCACAGCTAGGAAGTGTTCAGGTCAAACTTGAACCCAGGACCTTCTATGTCCAGGCCTGGTTCTCAATTCCCTGAGCCACCTGGCTGCCCCATCTAATATGACTTTTAAAAATCTCTCTTCCATCTACTAGCTTCAGTGTTCTGCAAAGAGCAGATGTTTTAATAGCCAGTCTGTAAACATTTATTGAGCACCTACCAAGTAACTGGCACTATGCTAGAAGCTGAGGATACAAAGAAAGGTGAGAGTAGGTGGCTCAGTAAATAGAGACCCAGGCCAGGAGACAAGAGATCCTGGTTTTGAATATAGCCTTATTTTCCTAGCTGTGTGACCCCACGCAAGTCACTTAACCCCAATGGCCTAGCCCTTCTGATCTTCTGCCTTGGAACCATATTTAACCATATTTAACCCATATGGATTTTTTAAAAACCAACAATGAAGTAGTCCTTGCTCTCAAAAAGCTCATAGCCTAAAGAGGGGCAATGAAATATGCAAAAAATCATGTATAAAGAAGTTACATACAGGATAAAGAAGGCAGGATGAATTAAGAGGGGGATTAGAAAAGGCTTCCCTTGAAGGAAGGTCTTGATGAGGAAGGGGAGCATTCTAGGCTGGAGGAACAGTCAATGAAAATGCTCAGAATTGAGAGACAGGAGCAAGAAACGGCAAGTTGTCTAGTGTAACTGGATAGCAGAATTCATGGGGAGGTAGAAAGTGGTGCAGTGTAATACATAAGACTGCAAAGAGGTGGGCAAGATTATGAAGGGCTTTAAATTCTTAACTGAGGATTTTATGTTTGTTTCTAGACATTAAGAAGCTGCTGGAGTTCAATGGAGGGGCAACAGGGGCTGGGGGGGTGGAGTTGGGGGATGGGGTGGGGCGCGGCGTGACAGTCAGACCAGTGCTTTAGAAAGATCTCTTGCACAGCTGAGTGGAGGATGGACCTGGTTGGGGGAGACTTGAGGCAAAGATTACTGCAATCATCCAAACATGAAGTGATGGGGGACTGCACCAGACTGGGGGCAAGATCGGAGGATAGAAGAGGGCGTTTTGGGAAGAGTTTACAAAGGTGAAATCGAATGGCATTGGCAACAGATTGGATATGAGAGAATGAGGAGTCAAGAATGTCTCCTAGGTTAAAAAATGATAGTAAAACAAATTAGGCGAATTCCCACCGCCCTCCCCAACCAAGCACTAAACCAGCTCATCTCAGCTGCTTCCCCTCCCCCACCCCGCAGACTGCGAGCCGAGACTGCTCAAATCCTTCTGCATTGAGCTAAATTCGATTAGCATTCTTTGCAGAATTACATAACGGGATTGACGTGGGATGAGAGGTAGAGGTCTGCGGCAAAAAGATTGAGAGACGAAGACTTCCCTTTCGAGAAACAATCAATCCTTTGCACCCACCCCAGCTTCTCCAAGGCTGGTTCTACAGGGCCCCGTGACTGCAGATCAGCTTAGGGGCGGGGTTTGCCGCAGAAAATCAGCTCTGATCTCCCATTAGCTTATCTTCTCCGTCAGTCACCCGAGGTCCCGCCTCATTTTCCTATACTACGGAAGCTGCACCTCCACAGGAAGGCGGGTTTTTACGGTTGATTGGTGGAGAGAGTGCTGGAGTGCTGGCGGAATCAGTTGGGGGGCGGTGCTGAGAGGAGAAAAAAAAGAGGGGGGCGGGGTCTAGAGAACGTCTTTCCCCTTTCCTCTTCAGCTGGGAGGCTGCTGCTGCGGTGACTGCTCTGGCTGTGCCTGTGGCTGTCGCCGTCGCCGTCTTGTGACCATGGCTGCGCTAGCCCTTCTGGCATTGCTCCTTCCCGGTAAGGAGCTCCAAAGCGTTGTTGGGAACCTGAGGGTGTTCCTGGCCGTCCTGGCTGACCTCGGAACTAGGCGTGAGAGCTGGGAGGGTCGTGGGGGGTGGGGCGGGAAGGGCTGGAGGGAGCAAGTAATTGGGGGAAGGGTGTGTAGCTAGAGCCTGAGGGGAAGGGATTGGGGTGGGGGGAGAGAATGAAGGCGCTGAGGTATGAGGACTGTGCAGACGGATTAGAGGAACCTGTGGAGGGTAGGGTGGACTGTGAAGGAAGCAGAGGGGGCGGGGAATATACTGATCCTTCGGCTAAGGAAGAAGTGGGAAGTGGCTCGCTCTGCGTTGTGGTGCCGCAGTACAGTCTACGCGAGGAGGGGTGTCTAAAGTGGTGGTGGGGTTGAGCCTAGTGACCTTTTCGGAGCCACTTCCCACCGTGGTGGACCTCCGACTACATTCGCCCCTCCCTTCCCCAGCCTCACTTTCATCTCTTATCCCACGCGCCCCTCCCATCCCCAGCCTCGGTTCCAGATCTCTACCACAATCCCCTCCCCCTCCTGTCCCCAGCCTCGCTTTCATATCCCACCCCCATCCCCACCCCGGCTCCAGCCTCCTTTCCAGATCCCTTTGCGTGGGCTCCGAGCCTGAGGAGGTGACGACGACGACTGCAACAACGATCCTGCAGTGGAAGCCATTCCTTCTGCGGGGGCTGAGGGGTGTATGCAATGTCTCGGGGAGGAAGAGAGGGAGGTGGGACGTTGCCCGAGAATGAATGGCTTGAAGAAAGCAGGTGTTAAATATGACAGCTTCCAAAATATGCCAATCTGTAGCCTTCTGCCGCACCCGTCCCCCACAGGAGAATTGTCTATCCAACCTGTCTCCTCCTCTCTTTATCCCAGCCCGTTAGGGCAGAAAAACCAGGTCTATATCTCACCTGTCATTGCGATTCCCTAGCAGTAGTCTATCTGTCGGTAATCATTTACTGTGTAACAGGCATTGGCACTGGGATAAACTTTGGGGAGACAGTTCTGTCCTCGAGGAAAGTACATTCTAATTGGTGAGACAGCTGAAGATAACATATATATGTATACATATACATATATATGATATGTAGATTTAATTCAACCTCATATTACAATTGAAGCTCTAGTGCCTTACGTTGTAATAATTTAATATGATCCTATGAAATTAAGTAAATCTTTTTTTTTAGTGCAATTTGTCAAGTAAAGGCTTTTAAGAGATATAAAAATGTCTTTAAGAGTGAAGAGAATAACATGTCTTGGCTTAGTACCCACAGCCAAGTCTTCGTTGGTAAAGAAAAATAGTCTGACACTAGTTATAGAGGCCTTGTACTTCCCTGTGTAATTTTATAATTCAAGGAATTTTGTTTAGGCTATTTCTCTAAGTTAAAATTATCTTTGGTATACATTTTGTGAAAATATGTTAATTTTGTTACCAGTTTACTCTAGCACACAGAGCCCAAGATCCTGATTTAACCAGCTTTTGCCTTGCTTGTGCTTGTCAGCTGACATTAAATCATACTGGTTTTCCCAGTGACTGAACATGTTTTAGTGAGAAATATCTTCATGAAGGTCAATTTTCCTATCTGAGGAAAAATGACAAGCTGGTATTTTCTTCTAGTACCTCGACAAGGTAGAGTAGAAAGAACAAGGTGCTTTGGTCTGAAGAAGAAATAGAGTGGTATCAGAAAGTTGCCCTCTTCAGATACATGGAAGGATTAGATCAGTTTAGTGTTGCTTTAAAAGTCAGAATTAGGACATGATAGGTAACAATTACAAAGGTGGATTTCAGCTTATACAAATAAAAGAAATGACTTTACAACAGTTGTAGCCCTCTTAACAATGGAACAGGCTATCTTGTTAAGTAGTGAACTCCCTATCACTAGAGGTATCCAAGTAGAGACAAAATGGCTGGTCAGCAACACAATAGGAGTCCTACTATGGATAGATTAGATTTAATAATTAATAAGATCCTTTTAAACTGTAAGATTCTGTTTCTAAGAATTTTAAAAATTGAAATTCTAGTGGAACTCTCAAGATCTTTTGTTGTAATTCATAAGAACTGGAATAAGCTTCAAGGAGTTGTGGTAGCAACAGGAAGGATTTGTGCCTGAAACCTAGTTATGGAGATGTTTGTCCAGGAAAGATGTAAATGTTGGTCTTTATAGAGAAATTAAATTTTTTAAAACTGCTCAAGATGGAGCCAACCTGACATCTGTTCATGACATCATTTAATTCTACTTCTGATAGTATTTCAACTGATAAGAGGTGGGTAAGAGAATTTTATTACATGCCTTCTCTGCCCTGTTTGCTGCCGATGAAGAAGAAAAAGCATTTATTAAGCACTTACTATGTGCACATCGGCTATTTTCCTTTCTCTGTCATTGATAAAGATCCAGGATAAGAGCCATACTTTCACCCTACTATATTGTCTAAGGATGTTGTGGGTAGAAATCTGGTAATAGTGTGTTTAGTAAAGATATTTTACCAATTACATGTAATAACAATTTTCCACATAAGTTTTCTGAAGTTATATGATCCAAATTGTCTTCTTCCCTCCTTTTCCTCCCCCTTCTCAGAACTGGTAAGAAATTAGAGCTGGCTTATCATGCAAAATATATTTCCATATTGTTCATTTTTGTAGGAGATACTCACATAAAACCAAAAATCCAAATAAGTTAAAATGGAAAATTGTATGCTTTGATGTGCATTCTGACTCCCACAGTTCCTTCTCTGGAGGTGGATAGCATTCTTTGTCATAAGTTCTTCAGAATTGTCCTGGATCATTGTATTGCTGTAAATAGCTAAGTCTTTCACAGTTGATCATTCCACAATATTGCTGTTACTGTTACAGTGTTCTCCTGGTTCTGCTTATTTCATTGCATCGGTTCATAGTCAATGAATTTAGGAAGAAGAGACTTAATAGATTGGAACTCTCCCAATTAACTTAGCTTTTTAAAAAACATCTATAAGAGATGGAATTAAGAAAAGGTAACAGGGTGAATACAAAAGCATTCTGTAGTTTTAAGAATAGTGTCAAAAGTGCTAATCAGAATATCACAGCAAGCATTTATTAAGCACTTAGGTACTAGACAGTGTAAATGCTGATGATACAAAGGCAAAAATGAAACTGACAAGAAGCTTATCTATGGGATGGGATAACATGTACACATTTAAGTACATCCAAAATAAATATAAAGGTTGGGATTACATTTGGGGAATCAGGAAAGGCCTCAAATAGGAGGTGGCTTATAATCTGATCTTTGAAGGATTCTAAGAGATGAAGTGGGGAGGAGGGGATTTCAGGCACAGAAAAAAGTCTACATAAAAGCATGGAGATAATGGGTTAAATGTGTCATGAGTCATCAAGTGGCCAATTTGGTAAAATCAGAGTATGTGAAGGGAAGCAATGTATAATAAAGTTGAAAAGGTAGGTTGGAGTCAGATTTTGTAGGGCTTTAAATGCTAAACAAAGTTATCAGCTTAGAGGTTGGTAAAAAGGAACCACTGGAGTCTGGACAGGAAAGTAACAGGATCAGGTCTATGTTTAAGAATAATCCCTTTGTCAGCCATGTGTGAATAGAAATCAGACCCGATGCTAGAGCAAAAAGATAGAGAAGAGAAAAATACCCTATCCTCAAAGCTCCTCTTTGATCCTACCATTCCAGTCACTGCCATCCTGTACTGAATTCTGCCTTTGTGGCTCGATTTCTTTAAAGGCTGTCTGAGTTTGTTGTTTTTCCACACTCCATCAACCTTTTCACTCAGGAAAACAGACTCTCCCAAGTAGAGTGGTCTCTTTTAATTGCCCAAACCAGTGGCCTTTCTGGCTTTTTCTTAATCCTCATTCTCTCTGTAACCTTTGCCACTGTTGGATTACTCTCTCCTTCTCCTTAGTCTCTTCTCTAGATTTTCAGAACACTACTCTCTCCTGGAACCTGATCACTCCTTCTTTGTCTCTTTTGTTGGATCCTCTTCCAGATCACCCTCTAAACCATAGGTGTCCCTCAAGGTTCTGCCCTGGGCTTTCTTCTCTTTGCCCTCTATACTACTTCACTTGGTGAGTTTAACAGCATCGATGGATTTAATTATTTCTATGCTGATGATTCTCAAATCTACCTATCCAGTCCCAAACTTTTTACTGGTTTCTAGTCTTCAATTTCCAACTGACTTAAAGGCATCCCAAAATTGTATGTTCAGTAGACATCTTAAATTTTCTATGTCCAAAACTAAACTCATTATCTCCTCCTACCCCTAAATCTTTTCCCTGCCTCTACTTTCCTTATTACTTTAGAGGGCAACACCATCTTCCCAATCCTTCAGACTCAACCTAGGTGCCATCCTCAATTGCTGCCAAGACCTGTTGATCTCATCTTCTCAATATCTCTTGCTACACCCCTTTCTCCTATTCTGGTGCAGGCCATCATCACCTCATGCCCAGACTATTGCAGCAGCCTATTAGTGAGTCAGCCTGCTCCAGACTCACCATATTCTGTTCCCACACCTCACCCCCACCCCCACTCCCCTCACACCCCTAATAAACTACATTAGTTCACTATCATATCTAGGACCAAATACAAATTCTTCTGTTTGGTGTTCAACCAGAACCTAGCTCTTTCTACCCATCCAGTCTTCTTTTACCTTACTTTTACTCCATACCTGATCCATTAACACTGCCCCCTTGATGTACCTGGAATAAAACCCTCCATCCCTCAGTTCCAAGTATTTTCTCAGGCTGTCCACTCTACCGCCTGACTTCAAGCTGGTTGTCCTTCCCAACCATCTTTAATTTTAATGCCTTGTCTCTCAGTTATTTCTTATTTGTCCTGTATATAGCTTATTCTGTTTGCTTATTGCTTCTCCATTTGATTATGAGGTCCTTGAGAGAAAATATATTGTACCTTTTTATGTATCTGCAACACTAAGCATAGTGCTTGGCACATAGTAAGGGCTTAATAAATATTGATTGAATGGAAAAATACTCTAATCAATAAAAATTTTTAAAAGATATTGATTGACAGACATTGGTTTTATGAGGATACATCTTCAATTAGCAGGCTAGACTTTCAGCGATTTCCTAAATTTTATAAAAGGGAGGAGCATTTTATTAAGTACCTGTTATGTGCCCAGCACTGTGCAAAGTACTTTACAAATATTATCTGATATTATTTTTTTGTTCCCACACTGTCTTTTTCTTTATAGCTTTGCTTGTAGATATTCTTTTAGGTCTGTGTTTTGGATATACTTGTCACTATAATAGCTTGTTATGGTCATTCTTCCAGCCTGCTTCCAGACTAGAGAATTGATATTAGTACTTGCACCCTGTGTATTTCTAGAGGGAAAATCTGGGCAATCCAATTGTAGCTTTCTTGAAGGTATCCAGTAATGTGTTATCCCAGGATTTTAGAACCTTTTCAGACTAGGGACCTGAAAATTTTTAAGGCTCCCAAAATGGTCTGATCCTGGGCAAAATCTAATTACAGTCTTCCTGGTCTGAACTTTGCAAATTTTTTGCCTAGATTTGGGACTGAGCCACTCTAGACTTCTGGTGTCAATGGACTCAGCCATTGTCATCCAGTTGGGAAGGTTACTGGCTCAGAATTACAGAAGTACAGGTCTCCTTTGGCCTGGAATTTCTGCCCAGGTTATTCTTCTACAGGCTTCCAGTTGGGCTAGAAGCTGGAACATCATGATGCTCTAGTCTATTGTGTTCCTGAGCTCTGAGCCACATTGCTGCTGCTTGCTTCTGAACTTGTTTCTCTCAGCTTAAGGCCTGAGAAGGGAAATGGAAAGGGTCCATTGGTCCCTGTATCCGTCTATCCTAGAACTGGGTAGTAGAATTGCTGCCTCTCAACAGCTCACAACTGTTTCCAACATAAGTCCCAACACCCCCTTCTTGGCCCAGCCTCTGATGACAGATATGCTCCACACCAGACCCCATCCCTAGAGTCTAAAGATTTCTTTGTCTCTCTATGTCAGCCTGGACTGGAAAAATTACTATGACTTATTCTTGGATTTTCCCATCAGAATCCACTCTTGTGTGTTTTCTGGATATTTTTGGAGGAGTTGGGAAGTGGGAGGGAGGCAACTGGCACTCCTTCCTGCTATTCTGACATCTTGGTTCCATCCTCAACTTTTTATTATCTAATGTTATTTTTATGGAAAGATGTGAGCTAGGCAGGTGTTAGGTTTAGAACTGATTGAAAGGCTTGGCCCCAAAGAAAAATTTGTTAGATTTTTTTTGTCAACATTGATAGATGTCCTAAGTGTTGTGGTAATTAACATTTTTATCAATGACTTGGAAGATAAAAGCACAAATAGCATACTTATATTTGCAAATTACACAAAGCTGAGAAATATTGCTAATACTGGATAATAGTAGATTCAAAATTATCATAGCAAACTAGAATAAATTGGTCAAATGGAGGAAGATAAAATTTAATTGAAACAAGTGTAAAGCCTAATAACAGTTCAAAAATCAATTTTCAAAGTACAAGATGGGGAAGAGACATGGTTAGGCAGCATGCTGTTTACTGAAAAACAATATCTTGTGGTTTTAATGGATTGCAGGCTTAGTTTGTAGTGTGCTTTGGCAACCAAGAAGGCCAATTAGAGGCTTAAGCATCATAAGGAGAGAAATATTGGTCAGGTCTAGAGAGGTGATAGTCTGTTTTGGGGTGCCAAATTTTTGGGAAAGATGTTAAGCTGGGGAGCATCCAGAATATAGCAGCTAAATTGTTGGAGGGCCTCATGTTCAGGTTACATGGAGATCTGTTGAAGGAATGAGAGGTATTTAGCCAAGAGATGAGAAGATTTGAAGAGGACATACAAATTGTCTTTGGATGTTTAAAAGAATGTAACCTTTCAAAGGAATTAGGCTTATTCAACTTGGCCCCAGAAAGCAAAATCAGGAGCAATGAGTATATAGGTATATTTTTCTCTATAGAGAAGGCTTGATATCAGGAGAAATTTCCTAACAATTAGAACAATCCAAAAATAAATTATTTCCCCTCATTAGCATTCAGGCAAAGACCAGATGACAACTTTTGGGAGATGTTCAAGATATGGGTTTGAAATAGATATGACCTCTAAGGTTCCATCTCACTTTGAAATTTAGTCAAATACCAATTGGTTGGGTGGTGGGGCATGGATAGGGAAGGTATGCTTAAACAAATGGCAGATATTTAGAACCAAAATTAATATTTTTATCCATAGAGTAGTCATAGTTCATTTTTAGAACCAGAAGACAAGTTTGAATCCTGGCTCTCTTGCTTACCTGTACAACCTCAGACAAGTAACTTAACCACTTTGGTCTGCTTTTTTTAAAATCTGTTAAATACAGGACTAGATGATTTAAAAGGTTCTAAATGTCTGTATTTGCTTTAGAAGAGTACTTCTTTGTTCAGAACTTTTATTATATGTTGCCTTGAAGCGATTGTTGAAGAAATTGCCAAAAATAAAACTAATTTCATTCAGTAAATCCACTAATACAGCTTGACAGATATGCTTTCTTCTGATATATTTGTACCCTGAATTTTCTAATCTAGTTGGAAATTGGGAAAGATAAATTTTTGTTATAAACATGTAATAATATGCATAATATTTCAATGCTTAGCTTCAAATCCCAGATATAAGTTTATCTAGCTAATAGTTCAAGAAAGTCTTCTTTTGGAAGAAACAGAATGAAGCATAAAGATTAACTCTATAGAACAAAGTGGTAATTGAAGTTTCTTCTGATGTGTTCTTGCCACTTTATATATATTATGTAATTATGTATTTACATATATTACATATATTCTCATTTGACCCTTAAAATGCCCCTGAAAGGTAGGTGCTATTATTATTCCCTCCTTTTATAGTTAAGGAAACTGAGGCAACCTTGGGATTAAGTCATTTATACATCTCCTTAGGAATAAGTAATAGTAGGCAGTATGAAATGTCTCATGTAGATCTGCTATCTTTTCATTGTTTTTTTAATAAGTAACCTGTATTTCTGATTCTTTTGACTTCAGGATATTTCATGAATTATAGCCATCTATATATAGATAGCATCATTAGGAAACTCAGTACAAAAAAAATGGGAGATTGGGAGCAGCTAGGTATCTTTGAAAGTGTTTATAACTTCTATAAATGTAAAGAACTTGGCACTGTGCCTGACACATAGTAAGTGCTTTATAAATGTTAGCTGTTATTGTGATTATTGTCATCATTCTCATCTAGCTTATTTGCTTCCTAATTTTGTCTATTCAACCCTGAGCCTAGTTTATTGTCTGTTTGTGGTACCTCAGATGTACTGATGAGTGATCTCAATGGACAGCCTATCCATCTGTAGTTGATATGGATAATACATTTTTTTCTTCCACTTGTTAATACGAAGTTGAACAAGGTAGTCCTTGTATGGTTGCATCTACACTGCATATCTGTAGGTAAATCACAATTACCAACAAATAAGGTAGAATTGATTAAAAAAAATTAGACTAAGCCTAGAAGAAATCTATGTGAAGATAAATTTTAAATAAAAATGGAAAATATGACCTGTTTCTAAAACTGTCAAAAGTATTGATTTTTATACTATTCATCTCATATCTTGCTCTTAAGTATGGTCAGAACTTTGTAGGATTAAAAGCTATTTGGATATATATAGCTAAGACGAGATTCTGTAACAGTTATAATAACATTGAAGTGATAGATGAGTAGACAAGTCCCTCAAATCACATATCTATTCTGTCATTCTTTAACTATGTTTGGTAAGTACCAAATACTTTTTATCGGTGATCTCTTGTCCTTACTACTTAGTTCCATGTCTCTCATTCAGAAAACTTTTAGAAACTCTTGCTTTAATGAGTGTACTATATTTAAATTTATAATGTTTTCTACTGGTATAAACACCATCCTGAAACTTTATATTTACTGTTGTTGGTACTACCACAATTCCTTTATTATTTCATCTCCTATTAACATGCTTAGTAAGTTTTTATTTCCTTAGATCAGGAAAGTTACTCATTTTTAAAAAGTGTTTCCCTGATACCAAGCATGACTAGACTTTCTTTGAACTAGGAACCACTTTCCATGTATCAGGAACCTGAAAGTGATCCTAGAATGTTTGTTCCTTTTCAGTCTGAGCAGTTTCCTTAATCCTTTCAGTACTTTAACTTATATTATTATTATTTTTAACCCTTACCTTCCGTCTTAGAATCAATACTGTATTGGTTCCAAGGCAGAAGAGTGGTAAGGGCTAGGCAGTGGAGGTTAAGTGACTTGCCCAGGGTCACACAGCTAGGAAGTACCTGAGATCAGATTTGAACCCAGGACCTCCTATCTCTAGACTTGTCTCTCAATCCACTGAGCCACCCAGCTGTCCCCAGCTTATATTTTGACATAAATGTTAAACTGAAAAAAGTAGTATGATAAGTCTAGATTAAAGTATCAAAATAAGGAAAGTGAATTCAAATCCACCCCTGGAATCCCTCAGTGACCAAGGCAGCTCTTAAGTCTTGTAAGTTTCTGAGAACATGCATGCATTGGTGATGAAAATTGTTAACCTTCCAGAAGATCTATACACCAGTGAAATCACAGTCCAGCCAAAAAATGTGTATGTTTTTGCGTATATATTTGCATTGGGGTGGTATGAGTACCACATCATTTTACTTTGTCCTGAGGAAAGTAACCCATTGCCAAAATACTTTCCTTTGCTTACCTTGGATCTTTTGTTTTTAGAGAATATATTCCTAGATATGTCTTAACTTTCAGTTCTGCTACTCCCATGGGTGTGTTTCTTCTGTAATGCTTTGTAACAGATATCTTTTAAATGCATGTGTAGTAGCATGCTTACTGTTTTGGAGGACCTTGGGAAAAGAAGTAGAGGATAAATCAGGAAAACCTGTATCTCCTGCAGAGGATGTGGTTGCTAGATAATTTAGGAAAAGAGGAAAAATAATGGATGTAAACAATCCAGTGTAGAATATCAACAAGCCAGATCTCATGGTTAATTACAGGCCCCATGGGAGATGGGGAAAAGGAGGTATGTGGAAGACAACTTGTGGTTTTCTATTAATACTTTTGATGTAGGATAGCAGTAAAGATTGGCATTCTGAAAACAGTTTGAAAATGGAAAGAATTTGAGTGTATGCTTTTCTGGATCTTTTCCAGTTCCACAGTGGGTATTTGTGGGCACTGCATTTTGTGGGTGCCTTTTCTGGTTAATGCATATTGCAGCTAATCCACATTTGTCCATCTTGTTGAACTTTATCCTTACATGTCATTATCACAAGTTGTCTGACTTCAATCTACCTTTCCAAGTAGATGTGGAAATTTTATTTGTATTTAGACTAATTAAACTAACCATTTTTGTTTCTTTTTTTTAGGTGTATTGGGGAATGAGTTTAGTGTGTTAAGATCACCAGAATCTGTTGTTTTCCGAGATGGAAAATGGCCAATACCTGGAGATCGGATTCCAGATGTGGCTGCATTATCCATGGGTTTTTCTGTGGAAGAGGTATGTATATCTTCAATAATAGTTAAAACTATTTAACATCATTTTTGTTTTTACTAAAATAAGTTAATCTATCAGCAGGTGGCAATATGGCTTCAATTCAGATTTTATACTTAGGAATATTACTTTATAAGTTGGAGAAATTCTGGGAAACTATTAGTTTTTACTTCATTGCCAAATATATCATGGTAACCTGCTGCTCTTATGGTTGCACTACTACTAATATTTTTTTAGATCTTAGTTTTTAAAAGAGGCTACATCTACAAAGAAAATAGAATGGGATGTGGAATAATTTAGTGAATTATAGATGTTGAAGTTAATTTTTCAAGATTGCTAATAGTTACAAATGTTTTGTTTTTGTCCTTGTACATCCGAGGCTGCTTAATAAATGCTACAATTGAATGTATGCTTAATTGATTTGGTTGTTTCAAAGTTGTTCATAAGAGGTTTTAAAAGTTGAATCTGACTTGCCATTAACATCTTGCAGTTTGATTTATCTTGGTAATAGATTAATAGTTCATTAGAGTGCCTTTTGTCTGTAGCCCCTAGAGTACTGACTTTTTCATCTTTTCCAATTTGCTAGGTTTGAAGTAAAATCAGACTTCCAGATGGTTATAAATACTTTTTTGATTCCTTTAAAAATTATTATTATCTTTTGACCACTTGTTCATTTGGGAATAGCTTTTGGTCTTATATTAACTACATACATATATATTTGATTAACATGTAGGAAATTATTATTGATGTGGGATTTTTTTCCCTGAGTTAGTGTCTGAGTACAATCAGACCTACTATTTTGTCAGAACTGAGATCAGAATTTTTTTTAAAAAGAAAAATCTATAGTGTCCATTTAAAATGATTTATCCTTGAATTATTTAAATTATTGAAGATCATAAGTGAGAAGTGTACAACAGAAATGACATCAACACCAATGAATAGTTTTATCCAGAATTTAAGCCAATGTAAATTGATTTCCATAACAAAAATACTGAAAGAATCCAGAAAGTACATTAGCAAACATCTTAACTTACTTGCCAGACAGAAACGATTGCCAGTAACAAAGTTAAACTATAAACTCCTTTACAAAGGGAGTAATTGATTATCATCTCTTAAAGCAGATAAACACTGGAGTTAAAATCAGTTTTTAAAAGTCTGACAAGATATCTAGCAAAGCAGAGTCATCCCAAGAGCATTCAAAGATAAAATGAAAAGTATATTACTACTAACAGAAGTAAAATGGATTCTCCTATAGGCCATATCTACTAACTGTTGGAGTGCTTCCCAAGGTTCTGTTTTTCTTTCTGTATACTGCCCTTTCTTGGTGATCTTATCAGCCCCCATGGGTTCAATTATCAACTTTATGCAGATAATTCTCAGATCTTTATAAGTGGACCTTCATGAAGTTTTGTAACATCTCAAACTACATGTCTCATAGATATCTCATTCAAATTCAAAACAGCTGGTTTTTCTCCCCAAAATATTCTCCCTTTCCTTATTACTGTCTAGGACAACACTGTTTTTTCCATCACACAGATTCTCAGATTTGTATTGTCCTCAGCTCCTTCCTTGTACTCACTCTACATATACTTGACAACATTTTTCATATACATTTCCTTCTCTTCATTTACACAGCCACCACCCTGGTGCAGACTTTCATCATTTCCCACTAGGCAATCATAGTGGCCTTCTAGTTAGTATCTTCTCATTCTAATTTTTCTTCCACTCAGCTGCCCAAGTGATCTTCCTAAAACATAGTTTTTTGTTATCTTTGTCACTGTGATGTGAAATTCTAAGATAGAAAGTAAGGACTTTTTTTTTTTTAAAGGTATTTACTGCTGTCTTAGAGGAGATTTAGCACAAAGTCTAGGTTAAGGAGGGATTTCATGTAGTTGATCAGGTTCTTCAGATCCTCCTGTTTATGTATAGTATCAAATAGATTGTATTAAACCCCAAGACAGTGCTGATACTCAATGGAGAGCACTCATATGAGAAAGACCAAGTGGATTAAGATTGTCACCTAGATTTCACTATGAATTTGAGTGAAAATCCTAGAGAACTTGTTCTACAGTATTTATATCTGGGAAAGATAGTACAGATGGGAAATGAGATGGGCATAGAGTTGATAAGATAAGAAAACAGTCTAGATCAGTTTCAGGAAATTATTGAGCTCTTTTTACTAATTTCATCCATGCTTTACATGAAAACAGAGACCTAACTTTTCATTTATATATGTATTTGGTTATTAACACTTTGAGTTCCAAGTTGTTTCCCTCTTAACCTTGCATTAGAGAAAACTTACATTTGATATAGATTGTAAACTGAGGCACAAATTCTATGGAACTTGGATCTCTCTTTTCTCCCAAGGTGGAGAGCGAATACCTTGGGGTGCTGAGACCCTTAACAACCTCAATCCCACTTTCCCAGAACTGAGAGATATAATGCCTTAAAATCAAGATATTTTTTATTAAGCAAAGACATACATGCATATGGAAGCAAGTTGATCTAATACCAATAAGCACTCAGAGTACAACTGACAAGCAGCTACTTTAATCATTCTTAATGAAAGGAAGGAAGAGAGTGTCTGGAAGGGGGAGATCCAGGAAAGTAGCTGCAGTTAGGACCAGAGATATCTCTGGTACATATTTTTAGCATAAGACAGCAAGATGAGTATGAAGTCTCAGTATCAAGTTTTCAGCAATACAATGACCCACTGAGTCTTAGAGGCAGATGTCCCATAGTTGTGGTCAAATGATAAACTTAGTCAGTGATAGAGTTTGGGACCAAACATGCTTACACAAAAGCCCAAGGACTTTTAGCTAGCGTATCCCAGAAAGATCATAAGAACTGGTGTGGAATGAGCCAGTGACAGGTATTATTTAACCAGGCTGTAATTTTCAGACACTTTCTACAGATTGCTGTAGGTCACAAAGACAGTCGGTTTTTCCAAATCACTCTGAGTCCCAGGTAAGGAGTCAGTCTTATACATTTTCATTATTCACGTAGAAGGGCAACTCTAACATATAGTTATCAAGATAATTTACATGAGATGGTCATGTGGAATACATACTGCCATATGTCAGTTTTTTCTCTGGAGATGGATAGCATTTTCCTTCAGAAGTCCTTTGTGGTTGATTTAAATGTTCAGTAATATTACTGTCATTGTATGTTCTCTTGGTTCCGATCATTTCTCTCTTCATTATTTCGTGTAAATCTTTCCATTTTCTTTAAACCGACCTGCTTATCATTTCTTACAGTACAATAGTATTCCATCACATTTGGTTTTTTAGTACTAACACTTTATTAGTGTTGCTCTCTTGCAGCAAGACTTGGAACATCACTGCCTCCAAAGAATGAAGGATAAGTTTCACACAGAGGGCAATATGGAGGTGCATGAGCAGGCTACAAAAATAAAATTATGGATCTGTCTTATATATTGGTAGTGTTTATACCAGAAAGCTGGTTGTTGCCAGCTACCTATTTTCATAGGCTTAAAAAAAATACCTTCCTTTTCTCAAAGTCTTTCCTTTGTCACCTCTGTTGTCACCCACATTTGACACATTAACACCTCTAATACCAAACAAATTAATTATTCTTTGACACCAATTTAAGGAAAGTGGTAGCACATATTTAAGACCAAATTTATGGTTAGTAATTTTCTAATTTGACTAAAAGCATTGCTAAAAATAGTATTGAAGCTTCTAAACTACATTAGTTATCTTTAGCGATACCCTTCATTTATTAATAGGGCTCTTACTCCAAAAAGAATTTATTTGTTTATTTGTTTGTTTGTTTATTTAAGTTAATTACTTAATTAATTTAGAATATTTTTCCGTGGTTACATAATTCATGTTCTTTCCCATTCCCCTTCCTTAACTGACAAGCAATTCCACTGGGTTATACATGTATTATTGTCAAAAAGAATTTATTGAAATACTTTTATTGTATTAATTTTTATTATACTGTGAGAGATGATTTTTAGTGGAATCACTGATATAGAAACTCCTATACCCTTTCATTCTTTCCTTGTACATGTCATGTGTGCCTGTTGGGTCCCCTCCCCCCCAATAAATTATTCATATAATTCTACCTAATGTATTGGGAGTCTTTTCTCTTGTTACATGATTAGCTATTTCTTTTACCAATCATATATATTACCCCATATGCCTCCTCTTTGTTTCTCACATTCAAGTCATTGTTAATTCATAACCTGTGCCTATCTCATGTTTTTTTTTTCTCTGTTGGATTGGAAGATAACTAAAAGATCTTAAGGGGAAGAGAATATTTTCACTTAAAGAATAAAGTTATGACTTAGAATTTGAAAATCCCTTAATTGATATATCTATTGTCTGCAAATTTTTCTTTACCTTGTAGATCAGACTTCCCCCTCTTTTTCCACTTCATATTTCAGTTGAAGATGATAAAACTCTAGACATATGCACTGTATTAAGTACAATTTGCAAGTTTTCCAAAAATTTCATTGTTTCCCTGATAACCTAGTTACTCTTGTTTTTTTAAAGAAGTTTTGGAGGGAACTTACCCAATTTGAAAATTAAGCCTTATTTTATACTTAAAATTTTTTAGGATCTTTCATGGCCTGGACTTGCTGTGGGCAATTTATTCCTTCGTCCTCGAGCTACAGTTTTGGTGACAGTGAAAGGAGTGGACAGTTTGGCTTTACTCAAGAATGTTGTCTCATACCCGCTTGAGAATGTAAGTATTTCAGAAGATTGATTTTTGAATGTTCTTTTGTGAATGGTCACTAAGTGTTTAGTTTGTGTGTAGGACTTTTTAGCATATAGCTATTTCCTTATTTCTGTTTTAGTAAGTTGATTAATATGAGGAAATTATCCCTTCTTTTACAGTAAGGAAAAATTATATAAATTATTCATAAACTTTAGGAACTCTAGATCTCTTGGGAAACCCTTTTATGTCATGTGAGCAAAGTAGCTTTTCATTGTGTGAATGGGAAGAATTTCTTTTACTAAGGAAAAGGCCCTAAAAAGAGAAAAGTTGATTAAACTGATTTGCTTTTTTGTCCACCAGCCACTCTGATTAGAATTTTGTCTCCATACTTTTTTGTATATATAGTTTAGTTATTTTTTCATCTTCCGGAAAAAGAATCGATAAGAACTAATGAGAATATGTGACAGTGAATTTGTAGGCATAAAGAGGATTAGAAACCTGAATCTTTAGACATGATAGACTAAGGAAGCTGGTTATAGCTGAATGCTTCTGAAGGATAGTTATACTCATCATCCTCTAATAAAAATTATCCAACTACATTTTATTTTTAATTTGGAAAATAGTATTCTGCATTCTGGATTAGAGAAAAAAATTAAATCCCATTTGGTTTACAGTGAACATAAGAAAGACAGGATTGCATGATAGGTAGAATGGAAGACATAATCAGTGGGATTTAAATTCTTTGACATTTATTCTTTGCCATGGGGAAGTAAATTACCTCTGGCCACTCTAAAAATCCAATTTATAGATGCTAATGGGTACTGTCTTCAGAAAAACGAAATTCAGATTTCTGCTCTGTGACCAAGAGCAAGTCATTTAACCTCTCTAGACCTTAGTTTCATTGTCTGTAGAATTAAGAAGTTTTTTAGAAGGCCTCAAAATCCCCTTCCAGCTCTAGGCCTGTGATCCCATAATTTTCAGTTTACTATTTGTATTCTTCATTGGGTGGAAAGCAGTCCTGCACTGGAACCCACAAAATTTAGGGAATGACTCGACTGTTTGGGATCACTGTTGTATTTTGCCAGTTGATCATATTCTTGTGAACTTGTTTGATATTTTGGTCTGCTAGGTTGGGAGGGAAAAGTAATTTACTAAGTAATTCCTTGGTGGTTGCTTTGTTGATGGATTAGAACCAAAAAGTTGGAGTCAAGATGATCTACTTTCAAATCCCAACTCAGACACTGACTAGCTATATTCCTCTGTGAATGTTACTTGTCTTCTCAGGACCTCAGTTTTTCTAAGTAAAAGGAGGGAATTGGACTTGACTACTCAGGCCTAGGGCTAAGTCTTTGAGCTTATGAGTTAATGGGATCTCCTAAGGAAATAATGTTTTGGGGCTCTTAAACTTAAGATAACATACTTATTTACATAGAAGTTCCATAAAACCAGTAGTCATAATGACTCATTAAAATTCTTATCTAAATTATTTTTCTCTCTTTAGGTAAAAAATTTAAAATAAGGTTTTATTTTTGCTTCCTAGGCAGTTCCCTTCAGTCTTGACAGTGTTGCAAATTCTATCCACACTTTTTTTTCTGAGGAAACTCCTGTAGTTTTGCAGTTGGCTCCTAGTGAGGAAGTAAGTAATACATTTTTAAAAATATTCTAAAAACAAAAATTTCCTTCTATTTTCAAATTTTTTTTTAATCTTCATTTTTTCAAAAATTATTTTAATTATAAACTTGACAACCTTCATATATAGAAAAGATTGTATAGAAAAAAAATCATGAATTTCTATATTCTGTTTAACCTGTATTTTATCATTAATAAAGAAATCTCAGACTTTTCTAACTTGATCATAAACTACTGCTATTACTTGTATTGTGTGTGTATTATAATGAATCTGCAATGTATAGATGAGCTTTAAAATGTGTTGTTGTTTCAGAGAGTGTATATGGTGGGGAAAGCAAATTCCGTGTTTGAAGACCTTTCAGTAACCCTCCGGCAGCTGCACACTCGCCTATACCAGGATAACTCCATTCTTAGCTCTCTCCCTCTTAACTCTCTGAACAGGAACAATGATGTAAGTGGTGCTGAGATAATGAAATGAATAGTGCTCTTCCTTTTACCCTTCCTCACATTCCTGAATTGAGGATAAATTTGGAATGTAGATGATGAACCAAAAAAACCCAATTCTCTCTTCACAACTTTGGGTTCTGATAATTAGTATCATATTCAGGTTTTAAGATTATTGCCTGTCTTTCATTAATATTTATAGATCAGAAATTATAACATCCATTTGGGAGCTTGGTTAAAACTGCACAAAGTTTGAGAATATCATGGCATCTTTCCTTGCTATTGGTGGCTGTAATTTCCTAGTTCATTAAGGACATTACAGCAATAAGGGCAATCTAAGTAGAGCTCCTTCTTTACTTTATTTGCCAGGCTAAACAGCCATCTTACTCAAAGGCCTCAACCATATTCACCATGCCTCTCAGATTTAACATAACATTCTTCTTGTAATTAAGTAAAAATTGGCAAGTGGTGGGGAATGAAGATTTGGAACATTCTAAAATAAGCATATAGATTGAACCAGAGATTTCACTTTTATAGGGAACTCTTTCATGAGGAAATTTCCTCTAACAGGTTAGCACCCTCTGCAATTTACAGAGTCTATTAATTGCCCAAAGCACTGCAAGACGTGGGTCAAACAAGTATATGTCAGTGGCAAGATTTGAATGCAAATGTTCCTGGTTCTGATGCCAGTTTTCTCCCTATAGCATGCTGCCTCTCATATTATAATAGAACAAAAAATTTTCATTGCTCTAGTGCAGGGGTCGGCAACGTATGGCTCTCGAGCCATATCTGGCTCTTTTGAAGGCCAGATATGGCTCTTTCTGCAGGAGCCATAAAGTCAATTTTTTTTCAGGCCCTGTTACAGGGGTGCGCACTGTGAGCACTGTACGGCTCTCACGAAATTACATTTTAAAAAATGTGGCGTTTGAGCAGCTGGGTAGCTCAGTGGAATGAGAGTCAGGCCTAGAGACAGGAGGTCCTAGGTTCAAACCCGGCCTCAGCCACTTCCCAGCTGTGTGACCCTGGGCAAGTCACTTGACCCCCATTGCCCACCCTTACCACTCTTCCACCTACGAGACAATACACCGAGATTAAGGGTTTAAAAAAAAAATGTGGCTTTTATGGCTTTCACGGCCAAAAAGGTTGCCGACCCCTGCTCTAGTGTCTTGGTGCACTTGGGATTAATAATGTTTTCGATTAATTAAATTTTAAAATCATTAATACTTGAGCCATATCATTTTACTTTGAATGTTTGCTGTGCATTTGAAAGTTATCTTTAGGAAATATGTATATAGTCTACAAAAGGTCATTATACAGATCCTTTCATGCTTTGATTATGCCAGTGTTATTCATTTTTGTCATTTGCAGTGTGTTCTAAAGAACAAAAATTCATAGCAGGTTCAGGCAAAATATATACATGTGCATGTGTGTGTGTGTGTAATTATTTTACTTATTAGATAGCACAAATGAGTCTCAGTTGACACATTTTCTGCTAAAATGAAAACTAATGGGGGCAGCTGGGTAGCTCAGTGTATTGGGAGCCAGTCCTAGAGATGGAAGGTCCTAGGGTCAAATCTGGCCTCAGATACTTCCCAGCTCTGTGACCCTGGACAAGTCACTTAACCCCCATTGCCTAGCCCTTATCACTGTTCTGCCTGGGAACTAATACATAGTATTGATTCTAAGACAGAAGGTAAGGGTTTAAAGGGGAAAAAACACAGCCCTTTAAAAAATAGAAATAGGTTTTGAACAATGATACATGTAAAACCCAGTGGAATTGTTCATCAGCTCTAGGAGTGGGGAGGGAAAGAATATGAATCATATAACCATGGAAAAATAATCTAAATTAATCAATAAAAATTTTAAATTAAAACTAATAAAGTTATTCTGTTTTGTTCTCCTAGGTTGATTTACTATTTCTTTCTGAGTTACAAGTTCTACATGATATCTCAAATTTGGTAAGTAGGAAACTTTGATGTTAAAAGAACTTTTTTAAATGTCCAGTTTTCCCTTCCGTGTTCAGAATTTTTTTTTAGAGAAAGACTGGTGGTGAATGAGTAGGAAAACTAATTGAAATATGTGATTTGACATACCTAATAAAAATCCCATCAAAATTATTGGTTTTATGTTTGAAGTTAGCATGGGATTGGATAGAATTTACATATGCATTATAATACCCTTATATTAATATATATTATTCCTATATTTATGTGTATGTTTTTGTATTTTTTTTACTTCACCTGTAATTTCAACTTCACTTTGAGATACAGAGGTTACACAACCAGCATGTGTAAAAAGGAAGAACTACATCCTCTGAAACCACCTCTTTATACACTATACCATGTTCCCTCTTATGTATTTAGGTATATAGCTTAATTAAATAACTGGTTTATGAGATTTTTCAGCAGTGAGGTCAGGATATAAATTCCCCCCTCTTTGACCTTTGAGCCTTTTTCTTCTTCCCAAATTCTTAAAACAACTAAATATTAGTGGGTAGTTTGCACAACATCTAGGAAACCGAGAGAGGTGCCTAAGGCAGTGAGATATTAAGTTGACTATCTTGTAACAGAGTTGATATGTGTGGAAAGGCAGGACTTGAGCCTGAGACTTCTGATTTCAGGTTGGCTCTCTTTCTCCTCTACTATACAATGTTGCCACTTGTGTGACAATGATGTCAAAGAAACAAGTCTTACTCATGTTTTCACAGAAAATAAGCAGAAAAATTAGAACTACAATATTCTCTTAGTCCAATCCTGTTCTTTGGAATGACCATGAAGTGTGTATATATATATCATGTCCCAAAAGTCTTAGTGCCCTTTAAAGTTTTGGTAACTTCAGAAATAAATGCTACAAATGTATAAAAACAATATTTGAAGTTAGTTATTAAAAAATCTTTAAATATTGATGTATTATTTAATTCAGCATAACTAACATCTTGTGATATATCTTACTTATGTTGATTTTTGAACTTGGTAAAAACTTTCATCATCCTTTGTTCAGTGACTGACAGGATTGCATTTATATACTCCTAGCTTTAAGATCCATAACAAATGCCTTGCCAATCCATTGGTCTGAAAAAGTATCATCCAGAACCTGTCAAACATATGATGCATAATGGCAACCTTTTTAAAATAAAAAACTCATTATTAAGAATTCAAAAAACTAAGTGAAGAAATTTAAACAATTAACTTTTCAAATGATATTTTACATTGGCAGCATATTTATACTTATGAAGTTTTTAAAGCTTAAAACAGCACAAGACTTTTGAGATATTCTGTGTATCTATTTAACAAGTCTACTTTTATGAGCTATCCAAGAGAATTATGTTTAAGTATATGCATACATGCATGTGCCCAGCAAATATAGTATAGTGGATAGAGGTAGAAGTAGAGGTAGATGGCTAGCTTTGGAGTAGCCTTAGGTTCAAGGCTTGCTTTTTGGCACATTAGTTCTGTTACCATGGGCAAGTTAACTTGACTTCTCTATTCTAAGAATCTAAGACTTAAATTACAAAGGGACTGCTTGAGTATATTGTTGATTTGCATGCTTGAAATTTCCTATGCTGATGGAATCATAGGTCTCTTACTATATGCCTTCCCACCCTCATTCTCCTGTTGGAAAAATATTTCATATATCTAAAATCAAGTCTAAACAAAAAAGGTAACAAAATGTAAATAATAATTTGAACTAATGTTGACTTGAATTCCATGATTATGTCATCTGAATCTGCTTCTAAAGCTTCCTAGTGAATTAAGTTGTTTTTTTTTTACTTTTATGCATAGATATCTTTTTTCTATCCTTAGTTATGATTCAAATTGATCAAAGTAGAAAAATCTGCACTTATTTCCTAAATCTCCACTGTTATTTAGTTGTGGGAATTTGAAAAAGAATAAGTCAAAGGCATGAGAAGTGCTGCTATAGGGAACATTCAACCTGTAAATTATATACTGCCTTTGTCCCCATTCCAGACTTCACTGCAGAAAATGTATCAGTCCAACTATTTGTTAAGTTATATAATAATCCATTTTAGCTTATTCTGTGTGTTTTTTTTAACGTTGGAAACAGGTAATGTCAATAGGAATTAATATTTAATAAACAAAGAACATTCATTATATGATCAGGAATTATCATTACTGCTCCTTAGACTTAGTTCTTACCTTTATCACATTCTTTGTCATGACTATAATTCAATACTTAACCGTTTATAGGCCCAGAGAACTAGATGGAAACTTGCTCAGTATCTAGTATAGTCATTTCCAACCTAGCTACATTATGTAGGAAATTTAGTTTGGCGTAAAATATTAAGTGAACATTTTGGGATTTTATTTGTTCTATACCTTTTCCCAAGTTGTCTCGACACAAGCATCTAGCCAAAGATCATTCTCCTGACCTGTATTCTCTGGAGCTGGCTGGCTTAGATGAAATTGGAAAACGATATGGAGAAGATTCTCAGCAATTCAAAGATGCTTCACAGATACTTACTGACTTTCTACAAAAGGTAATTTTACCAATATATAAGACTGAGATACTAGAAAAAATAGTATCAAGAGAAACAAGAAAACTACCTTATGTTTAAAGTGCTATAATGTAAATCCATCTGGTCCTGGGATGTTTTTCTTAGGGAATTCACTTATGAATTGTTCAATTTCTTTTTCTAAGATATAAATGTTCTGTTTTCTCTTCTGTTATTATGGGTAATTTATATTTTTACAAACATTTATTTCATTCATATGGTCAGTTTTATTGGCATTTAGTTGGGTAACGTAGTTCCTGAAAATTCTTTATTTCCTCTTCATTTTTGATACTGGTAATTTGGTTTTCTTTCTTTTTTAAAGTCAAATTAGTCAGTGGTTTATTAAATTGATTTTCTTAAAAAAACAGTTCTCAGTTTTATTATTAGTTCAAGGGTTATTTACTTTCAGTTTTGTTTATCTTTTCCTTTGATTTTCAGGATTTCTATTTTTGTGTTTAGTTGGAAGTTTCTATTATTTTAGTTGCATGCTGAATTCATTGATATGCTTTTTTTATTGACGTTAATTAAGCATGTACAGATAAAAATTTCCCCTAAGTACTACTTTAGTTGTATCCCACAAATTTGATATATTTTCTCATTGTTATCAGATATTATCTTGAATGAAACTGCTGATTGTTTCTGTGATTTGTATCTTGATCCATTCCATTTTTTATCTTAAGCTATTTAATTTTCCAATACATTTTTAATCTGTGTTTTCAAGACCCATATTATTGAATATAGTTTTTATTGTATTCTGGTCAGGAAAAAATGCATCTAATATTTCTTCTTTTCTTCATGGCTGGGAAATAGGTATATTCCCTTCTAGTCCTATGCAGTATACTCCAGAGGTCTGTCATGTCTAATTTTTCTAAAATTCTATTCATCTCCTTAACTTCTTTCTTGTTTATTTTATGGTTAGATTTATCTAGATCTGGGAGTGGTAAGTCAGGGTCTCCCACCAGTATAGTATTACTCTCTATTTTGCCCTGTAACTTATTTAACTCTTTTTTTAAAGAACTTAGATGCTTATGCTATTTATTGTTTAGCCATTTTAAGTTGTGTCTGATTCTAAGTGACCCCATTTTGGGAGATTTTCTTAACTACTGGAGTGGTTTGAGAGCCCTAGTGATGAATTTCTAAGGAGTTGCATGTAAACTGTAAATGGTTTAATCTTTTTTTAGTCTTTTATTTCTCCTTCATATTTACCTTTCAATGCTTCTCTTGGGTCCTGTGTTAGAACAATAGATTTTCTGTTCAGCTCTAGTCTTTTCATCAGGAATATTTGAACTCTATTTCATTAAATATTTTTCCCCTTCCATAGGATTATATTCCATTTTTGCTGGGTTGGTTATTCTTGGTCATAATCTACATCCTTTGTCTTCTATGATATTCTATTACAAACCCTCTATTAGTTTAAGTGGTGGCTGCTAAATATTGTATGATCTTAATTGTGACTCCATGGCACTTAAATTTTTTTCTTCCTAGTATTTTTTAATCTTGTTCTGAGAATTTTTGGTTTGGGACTATAATATTTCAATATTTTAAAATTCCTTTTAGATATGATGAGTAGATTCTTTTAATTTTGCTTCTGATCTTTCATGAGATCTGGGTGGTTTTTCTTCATAATTTCTTGAAATATTATCTTTGGGCTCTTTTTGGTTCATGGATTTCAGGTAGACAAATGATTCTTAAGTTATCTTTCTTTAATCTATTTTCTAGATTCTTTCACACTAGTTGATATATTTTAATTTTTTTTCAGTCTTTTGACTTTGAGTTGTTATTTCTTGCTGTCTCATGGAGTCATTGGCTTCTATTTGGCCAGTTCCAATTTTTAAGGATTTATTTTCTTCAGTAATGTTTATATATATATATATGTATATATATAT
>NC_058132.1:400268960-400279369 GCF_016433145.1 Gracilinanus agilis
TCTGTGAGCTTCAGACCATTCCCCGCCACCCCAAGGTCAAGCTCAAAACGAGAAGCCCACGTGTGGCAGTCATTTTCCATGTTAATGTTTTGTTTGGCTTTACTGTCGCAGGTGGTAAAGCATGTGGAGGTGATGAAGGTCTTCCTGAAGAACAACAAGGATCTTGGAAGCAGCTTTGAAGAAGAAATGCAGAAGTTGGAAGACTTTCATCTTCAGCATCAGACCAGGTGTGGGGAGGAAGCCGGGAAAGAAAGGCAGAAGGTGAGCTTTAATGCGCACGCATTCTAATGAAGGAGCAAAGCTGTGTCTTTTCTGACCTTTTTGGGGAGGAACGTGAGTTATTTGAGGATTCAGACGCTGTTTGGAAGCCATATCCTCTGCTGGAAGATGTTTTTGTAAAAAACAAGAACCCTAATCTTTCACTTTATTTCCTCTGCGTTTTCTGTTGTAACTGTGATAGGTGGCCTCTGTCTTAGCACAGGGAATATGGACATAATATGTGGCACAAAAGCACTGCCATTTAGTCAGGTGGCAGGGAGAGGACTGAAGCACAAAATATCAGAAAACTGTTAAAAATTGTTTCTACATGTAAATGGGGGAAAAAAGATCTTTGAAAAAGAACAGACTATACCCTTGATTTGCTTCAAGTAATGGTTCTTAAATATGAAAAAGAAATTAACACATAACAAAACTCAGCAATTCTTATACAAACATATATACTATATTATTTTTCAGAGAATTTTTCTTTATATCCATAAGATTTTTTTTTCAAACTCTTCACTTGTTGCTAAGACAGAAGGTCAACCAGGGTTAAGTGACTAATCCAAGGTCATACAGCTAGAACATGTCTGAGGCTAGATTGAAATCCAGCTCCTTCCAACTTTAGACCTGATGTTCTATCCACTGTGCCACTTAGCTGGCCCCCTCCCCCACAATAGATTAAATGAGGGTTGAGGTTTATCCCTAAAACTATCATTTACTAAAAATTCCTATTTCTTAGGCTATTTTAATAGGAACAATTGGCCATTGTGAAATATTTCTTCTTATTCTATGAAAACAACTCATTAATGTAAGCTTTAGTTTTTGCTTGTCTTTTCTTTGAAAAATTAATTAAAAACCCTTATTCTTTCATTTCAGGAATTTCTTTAGTCAAAATGAAATGTGTTATCCAAAGATCATCTGGATTCCAATCTCATTGTTGGGGTGCTGAGGTGGAGCCAGGCCTGGAGTCAGGAAGATCTGAGTTGAATTTTGGCTTCAGACATTTCCTAGCTGTGTGACCCTGGGCAAGTCACTTACCCTGTTTGCTTCAGCCTCCTCAACTATATGATGGGTTTTTGTGAGGATCTGTGTGTAATACTTAGGACATGGAATGAGCTATTATAAGATTAAAATTAATATCCAATAACTCCAAGTATTATATTTTATAAGATTTATTTACAATCACTTGAAGTAAAGAAATAAAAGACAAAAAGTAAAATCCTGAGTAAAGAGTTTTCCTAGCCCCATGAAGAAAGAAGGACAGGGTTACAAAAAACTTTACCTCCAAAACAGAAGGACTGAAAGTGAGAAGGAAAGTGTGTTGAAATCTATTTATCATCTCCAGATAATCTGATAAAGACAGCTTAGTTGATAAAGTAATGGGACACGGGAGAGGATCTTTCTGTTAACTCATAGCTGCTTCTCCCAAGTGCCATTGAGTCACAAGTTTATTATATATGAAAATTCAAACTCCCTTTCACCCAAAAGCACAGAGAAAGATTTACGGTTGTGCAGAAATGCCATTACAACTTGGACAATACAAAGAGGTTTCAGAACCTTCAAGGTGAAGATAAGAACCAGGCTGGACTTTAAGCTATGTGATTATCAGCAAGCTAAGACTGGGAATACTTTTCTCAGGGGCAAATAGCCCCCACTGAAGGAGGATTTGTCTAGATTTGACCTTGACTGTCTAAAACCAAGCAATTGTATTTCTGACCAAAGAAGAGAATGTTAACCTCTTGACTGTTGGTTTGCCAGGAACCCAAAGCTCTCCAATAAGACCACAATGTTTTTCCAATAAGAAAAGGTATGGATCACAAAAGGGGTCAAAAGAGGAGTCTCAGGTTTTTATCTTAGATAGCCCAACCAGTCTGGCTCTGACTAGCAGAGTAGCTTTTGATGAGGTCCAGATAAAAATATCTATTTGAGACTCTGTTTCTCTTATTGGCCTCCCACAAAAGTGGGATGCTGGGAATTGGGAGTCTGGGAAGCAGATTCTAATTACACACTAAATTCCCTTTCCTTCTTCACTGAAAATCTTTATTTAAGAAAGAAGAATGTATATAATAATAGTCAATGGTAGCATTCTGGTAACAGGAGGGATTTCTCTTCAAGCTGCTTTTTCTTTATGATGAAAAGTTGGGGTATTCTGTCTTCTCCACAGACCAAAATTTTTAGATGTTCTTAAAGGACAACTTTCTCCTACTTAATAATTATTTTCTTTAAAAAAATTTTTTTTAAGTGATGCCTTTGGCTGCTTTTTTTTTCTTTTTTTTTTTCCTTAAAACCCTTACCTTCGGTCTTGGAGTCTTGTGTATTGGCTTCAAGGCAGAAGAGTGGTAAGGGTAGGTAATGGGGGTGAAGTGACTTGCTCAGGATCACTCAGCTGGGAAGTGTCTGAGATCAGATTTGAACCTAGGACCTCCTGTCTCTAGGCCTGGCTCTCAATCCACTCGGCTACCCAGCTACCCAGCTGCGCTCCCCTCCCCCCCTTTGGCTGCTCTTAAGAGGGCTCTCAAAAGGATCTTTTTAAGGCTAGCATGGATGTGCGATCTCAGTGGCTGCGGACACTGAGTGGTGTGAAATGACTACCTGGCCTAAAATTCCTAGAATTAGAATGTAAAATGGTTAGAAATAAAGAAAACGAGTTCCTGCTTAGGATTCCGTTATGCCTTGTTATGCTCCCCCAACCTTGGCTGTTATCACAGAAGTGGGGCCGGAGCTGCCAGTGGCCGCAGTTGGCCGTGCCAGAGAGCCGGGGAGGCCAGCCAAGGATCCTCACAGGAGAGCCCTGCAGAAGTGGGCACAAGAACGATAAGGACACCGAGGGACAGTCACTAACCGTCTGAAAAGGGGTGCATGCCAAACTCTTACGGGAAATCTCAGGCCTTATTAGAAACAGAAAAAAGCTAACCATGAAATCAGCAGCAGCCTCCTTTCTTATCTCCACAAAATTTTTAGGAGGATCACCTGCACGTATACATGAAAGGAATCCCTGCTGAAGGCTTGAGAATGAGCAAGCGATAGAAAATACTTTCTAGGAGACTCCATCTCTTCAACATGAAATTGATGGGAAAGTTAAGAGAGAAAATAAAGCTCTACTAATTGTTAATAATATTTAAAAATATAAACTAAATCAAATAATTACATCATTAAAATTAATTAATTAGAGATTTGACTCCATTTAGCAGAACACTGCCCCTCGCCAGGCGGGCCCTGCGAACGCGTCAAATAATGAGGTCGCTAAATCGATCTGGGCTTGGAGTTGGCAAGACCCGGACTTCAAATGGGACCTCACTAGCTGGCTGCGACTTAACCTTTTTGCCTCTTTCCTCAACTCTAAAATGGGGGACCTCAAATGAGTTATCTGTAAAGCCCTTCACACCGTGCCTGACACACAGTAGATGCTGACTATTATTACTATTACTCATGAAAATGTGTCGGAAAGATGTCACCATAAAGACGCTGTTTTATATGCACATTTTTCTCTTGCTCTATTCCTATGACCAGGAATGAGGTTTCCTGGTAACGAGAGAAGACCGTAACCATGGCAGCTGTTTCCCCGCCCTCCCTCCCGTGCACATGACCAGAATAGCCCAATGAGAAGAAGCCAGGCTTCTGGGCTGGGCTGCTTTGAACTACTCGCGCCCCCCACCCCACCCCCGGGTCCTCAGTTCCAGGTCCTTGTAAAAGGCCCCAAATTAATCCACTTAAGTTGTTGTTGTCCAGCGGAGGGAGGGGGTTCCGCTTGTATTAAATCACTGCCATCTTCCCCAGGCCAAGTTCTCACAGTTTGGGATCTAAAGCGTCTTTGTGCCGCCCCCATTTTGGTTGCTGTTCAGTACTATTAAACCCTGGAACTCTTCAGAATCTCCTAAATATTCATTCAAAAGTTCAGCCAAAAAATATTAATAATATGGAAATAAGTCTTGATCAATGACTTGTAAAGCCCAGTGGAATTGCTCCGGGAAGAGGGAGGGAGGGAGGAGGAGAGAAAAAGAACATGAATCATGGAACCATGGAAAAATACTCAAAATCAATTTATTAAATAAATAAACTTTTAAAAAAAAGTTCAGCCTAAATATATACCCTAGAAAATCCAAGTGGCTGAATAATGACCATTTTCCAGACTGATATAGACAACTTCTCCAGCCAGTGCATCTTTACAAAAAAAATTTTTTGAAACAGTAAGAAATTCAGTTTTGTGTTCAATCTCCTTTTTCTGTTAATATATGAAAATGTTTGTTTTATTGTTTTGTTAAGTTCACAATATACACATACTGCAAATAGGTAATGAATTAGGCTCAGAATCAGGAGAAAAGCAAGCTGGGTTGCCTTTAGGGAATTACACAGTGCTTTTAATGACCCCAAGTTCTCCCGGAGACAAAAATCTATCTCTTTTTAACATCAACATTCTTCTGGTCATGTTTTAGATCCGAGTTCTAGAATACCAGTCTGAAAAATTAAAGTGGGAGCTCATTCAAAAAACCCAAAAGGCATCTTTTGGCTGTCAGCAGGCTTTAAGGTAGCGTCCGTGGGGGGAATTCTGTGTATGCACAGGAGAAACAGTTTGGAAGATGTAAAACAAGAGCTGCAAAAAAAGCAAGTTGGCATCTGTGGACACACCGTGTTCCTTTGGCATCCACAGAATGTCATGATTATCTAGAGAACGCTCCAGCATGTTGGGTGGGCCCACTCTGTAGCATTTATGGGAAGACGTGTACAAGTCACACAAAATGAAAAGGGACTGGTGGGTTGTGTTAGATCTGCATCCTTTGGAGTTATATGCGTGAGAAGACAGATCCATGGAAATGATCAGTCAGATTTTTTTTCTTTCCAAATGAAATCTTGTATTTTCTTTAAAAATTTTACACTTTTCTTTTGGTACAATAAGCATATCCCAACAAATATCTTAGCAAATCCACTTTAAAAGATCATTCAGGGGTCTTGTGAGGAGGTTCAGTGGATGGAGAGCCAGACCTAGAGATGGGAGGTCCTGGGTTCAAATGTGGCCTCAGACACTTCCTAGCTGTGTGACCCTGAGCAAGTCACCTAACCCCCATTGCCTAGCCCTTACCACTCTTCTGCCTTGGAACCAATACACAGTATTGATTCTAAGAGTGAAGGTAATGGTTTAAAAAAAAGATCATTCATTTCAAAAGTGTATTAATTATTAACAATCAGGAAGGAGGTGCCCTTTAACTTTGACAGGATGGTACTAATACTTAGGGCTGTATTTCATCAGCTTCTTGGTAGTACAAAGCCTTAACTAGCACAGGACCAATGAGTCACAGGGTGCTAAAATTAGGGATGGGGAGAAATAAAGGGGAGGGAAGAGAAACAGGTATTATTCCTGTGGATTCTCCCTTTCCTCCAAAATTTAAATCTCCCCAGGGTCCCATTGTTATCTTCCCCCCCCCCCTTCCATAACCTGCCTTCTGTCCCACGGAACTGGCAGCCCCCTATTGCCATTCCCATGCTTTTGCCTTTGCACACATGCCCTGGGTTTCAGCCAGCTCCTGCAGTCTTCTTCATTCTGCCTCAATACATACAAGTCTCACGCCATGTTTCTCATAATTCTTTTTTTTTTTTAACCCTTACCTTCCATCTTGGTGTCAATATTGTGTATTGGTTCCAAGGCAGAAGAGTGGTAAGGGTGGGCAATGGGGGTCAAGTGACTTGCCCAGGGTCACACAGCTAGGAAGTGTCTGAGGCCAAATTTGAACCTAGGACCTCCCATCTCTAGGCCTGACTCTCAATCCACTGAGCTACCCAGCTGCCCTCTCTCATAATTCTTCATAAAAGAGCTGTGCCTCATCTTAGATGTTAGTGCGAGCACTTGCTCCTGAAAGTCAGGTGAGAATTTTAAACATATACATGGAAATTCAAACCCATCATTTCCTGACAGCTGACCTTAAAGGAAGGTGGAAAAGTTGTTCAGTACAAATGGTTAAAACTGATGGGAGAAGGTGCTAATGGTGATACTTTTTAAGAATTTTGGGTTTTGATTTACTGTTATTCAAGGGGCACTTTCATAGCCTGTCACTATGTGAAACTCTACCTCTTCAGGGGTAAAATATTTTGCCCAAAAAATGCCACTTTTTCCTAATTTATCCAGCAGTCCACATATATTACATGCCACACTATATAGCAGGGCAAATTAGTTCCTGATTTTCCTAATCATAGACCAACCTTCAAGGGTAGAAAGACCAGATAGAATGAATCTAGTAGCATCTTTTTGGTCCTCTTCTAATATCTTACTCATATACATTTAGAGAGCAGTGTGAAAATGTGATCCTGGACTCATTCAACTGTCCAAAGTTGAATGCATCGAAGAGAATTGGGGTGACAGAGCTTTTAGTCCTTTTCTTTTTTGTAAACAAATAAATGCATTTTATTATAATATCTTTAATTATTCATTTTCCAGTTTTTCAAACTGTATAGGTCAGTAAAGTAGAGAAAATATCATCATCGTAGCTACCAATAATATTCTAGGGCACTTCCCCATGATATTAAGAAGAAGTAGGGGGCAGCTGGGTAGCTGAGTGGATTGAGAGCCAGGCCTAGAGATGGGAGATCCTAGGTTCAAATCTGGCCTCAGGCACGTCCCAGCTGTGTGACCCTGGGCAAGTCACTTGACCCCCTTTGCCTATCTTTACCACTCTTCCACCTAGGAGCCAATACCCAGAAGTTAAGGGTTTCAATAAAATAAAATAAATGAACAAATGAAGGAAGTTGGTGAGCATGTATGTCAAGTATGTCAAGCAACACTGTCCTACAAATTAGATCTAGGGTGCAATTAAACATCATAGCTTGTTTTCATTATTTCCTTTAATAATTTTGCCCTCTGAATTTTTTTAAATGAACAAAAATGATTTCTCTCCATTTTCAGGCTAACAGAAGTCTGCCCATTTTGAAATTTTCAGTAGGCAGTGACCTTTCAATGAAATATCATTCAAACTGCTTTTTTTGAAGCATGCTGTGTTCTAAAAATACATTTTGCTAAAGCACTAAAGAAATACATTAATTTCCAATAACATGACATTCAGTGGAATAGAATGCCCTTGTAGTTTTATATTAAAAATAATCCTGAAATAAATTATGTTTTATAAAGGTTCTAGTCCTTTTAGTACTTCCAGAATGGGTTTTCCAATCATTGAATTTTAGCTCAAAGTATCTAATATGCTAAGGAGATACTTTTTTTAATCAGTTCTTCACCACCCATATTCAGTGATATCATATGCACCAGTTATAAGCATATGTTGAGTTCAGAAGTTCAAAAGAAGTTTTATGTACTTTCCTTTACACAACTATTTCTGTCCCCCAAGATTTCAAAATAAATAATTGGAAAAAGTAGTGCAAGTTTGGAGCCAAGCCCTGGGTTTTAGTCCTAGTTTACTTAGCCACCTGTGAATTTAGAAGTTGAACTAGATAATCTCCTAATTTCCTTTCAAGCTCTTAAATCTTATTTTCTATAATTTATACTTGTTTTATCCTGATTATATTTATTGCTGGGAGATTTGTAGTCTCTTGGCCTAAAAAGAAGTGTTCATTCAAAAGTCACATAAAGACCATTATGTATTGTATATTAAAAATCCTCACAATAATTTCTCAATTGTTAATGTAGATAATTTACAAACTATAGACCTCTGCCTGTCACTAGGAAGCCAAGTCCCAAAGCTACTTATAAGACAGGCCAATGGTAGCCTGATGGTGCAGAAGATAAAGGACTAAGTTCAGATCAAGCCTCAGATACTGTGTGACCTTGGACAAGTCATTTAATCAATCTGCCTCAGTTTCCTCAACTGTTAAATGGAGTTCATAATAGTGTCTACCTCAAGATTCTTAAAAGGATCAAATTAAATAATGTTTGTAAAGTGCTTGGCACATAATAGACACTTAATGAATACTTATTCCATTCCACCCCAACACAGGAATGGAAGAAAGATACTGCCTAAGTAAAATGTGTGAGTGAATTACGAAATCAAATGTTATCAAACATTATCTGCTTTTTTCCCCTCCATTAATCCAGGCAATTTGGAATTGGTACTGTATCACTTTGCAAAGTTTTAAAACATGGGGATTAATAAAACAGTATATCTTCTTGAAAATGTAATCTTGAAAACAATTCTATGCTACTTTTCATGGGAAGTATATAAAACTTTACTTATCATTTCCTTCCTTACATAAGATGTTAGGGAATACAAGCTATTTTTGAGATTCTTTAGCCTTGTCCTTTTACAAGGTTGAGAAAGTTGAAGCACTTTTAATGTCTATTTTAAAAGTTTAATTTCTCCACCATCATTGCTTTTGGATTCCCTTTCATCTCACACTTTTCATAACACCAATCTTGGTAAAGCAACTGCTGATAACTAGAAATCTTTCCATTCTTGGGATGGAATGTAAAGACGCTTCAAATCATGAACAACTGGTTTAACACCACCGAAACTGTTGGGAAGGAATAGATTTTTCTGAAATTGTTAAATCCTGGATGAAAGATAGAGTCCATCAAAGAAGATAATGAAAAAACAGAGATCATTATTGGTGTGGTTGAGGAGGATGCTGTGGTAAAAATACTTTGTTGATGCTCACAAAAGTATCTTTCAGCTCTCCCCATCAGAAGGAAAGCCAGCAGTGATTTCCCTTCACCAGGCCAGTATGTAAGTTACTTGGATACTATATATATTTATTTTAAAAATATTTATTTATATTTAATAGATATAAGGATAAGGATTAGTAACAAGAAAAGCCTTAACACTAACAGAGAACTGTATCCACCCACTTTTACTATGTTTGCCTAACAGCAAACTCTTCTATTTCTTCCAGCTACTCTGAAGCTGTTTAGCACTTACTAAAAAACCCCAAAACACTATCTGACTAAAACCCAACTATAATCCTTATTAAAATAACTTAATATTGTCAACGATGTCTCCAAGTAAACACAGAGTCTGTCAGCCCAATATGGCAGAGGCTGGCTGACCAAAGTCCAGGCAAACAGCCTTCGATCTTTCTTCTCTCAAAACCATTCTCCAACAAAGGAAATGATACAGATTCTTCCCTATGATGATTTTTCAAGGTAAGAAAGGTAGGAAAACCTCTTCAGATGGTTTAGAGTTCTCTCTCCTCTATATACAGCAAAGAGAATAAAGTCTGAGTTGTCCATCTTCACCAGCAGCCGGAGAGAAAGTCTGTCTAAAGCCAGTGAGTGTCAGTAATACTTCCAGCTCAGTCACCAACTCTCAGAATTTTATCTGCTTCTTACCTTCCAAGTTCTGATCTCACACACAGCACTCTGCCTTGCCTGAAATCTCAGAGACCCTTTTCTCAAAGTTCTTATCAATACCTAATCAATATATTTCCTAATTCCTTGTTGACACATTGTCACATAGAATATGAACTATGAATTCCTGATTTATTATTATTATTATTATTAGTTATTTACAATAGATGATTTGGTTTTTTCTCTCCTTATTTTTTTGTAATTGAAGTACATGAAATCAGTGTTAATGTTTTTGATTTTGAAGGATAAGTTTACAATGTCTATTAGTCCTCATATCAATGCATACCCAAAAGCTTTTAGACTATAGAAACCAGACATAATTGTGTCTGATTTCAGAAGAAGGGATCACAAAAGAGCCACTGCACAGTGCCAAAAAGCACAAGATCAAGGAGACCACCAAACCTTGTGGGACTGATGAGGACAGAGCAAAGATGGAGGACTTGTTTTGAGATTCAAGGAAGCAGCTGCTTGACAACTTCAGATGCAGGACTTCCTCGTGCCAGATTTCCTATAAGTACCTTAGTTTGGCTTTCATTTTGGCTCCCCTATTCCTGAGATTGAAGATAAAATCAGACTAGGGGATCATACTTCCCTCTCACCTCAAAATCTAGTCCCTTCTCTTTATAATATGGCAATTTTCTATAATCCTGGATGCTGATGGGTAAATGCTATATTGCTCCAATTGTTCTGAAGGCTTGTAGGACATAAAATAGGGCCTTGCTAGTGATTCAAGGACCTGTTACAGGTCTATTCTTTTTTACTCATAATTTTATATACTTAATATTTTGATATTTTATTTTTTATCCAGAATCTAATTTTTGCTCTCTTGTTTGGTTTTTTGTGGTTGTTTTTTTTTTGGGGGGGGGGG
>NC_058132.1:400281455-400309761 GCF_016433145.1 Gracilinanus agilis
GAGGGGAGAGGAGAGGGAAGGAGAGGAGGGGAGGGGAGGGGAGGAAAGAGACACAGAGACAGAGATAGAGACAGAGACAGAGACAGAGACAGAGACAGAGACAGAGACAGAAATTCCCCGAAGCTCTGAATTTTGCCTTTTTCCCTCCTTCTAAATCTGATCTCCTGCACAGCGCTCTGCCTTGCCTTACAGCCTCAAAGACCCCTTTCCTAAAGGTATCTCATCAATACTTAATCAATATATTTCCTAATTTCCTTACTACAATAGGGACAAAATATCTTGGTGATTTGGTGATAAAGTTGTAGATTACTTATGGGAACAGAATGTGAGAGGGAAAAAGCATGGTTAATTAGACTGAGGTTCTCTTCCATGGATTCTTAACCTTTCGTGTGTCATATACCCCTGTGGTTGTCTGGAAAAGTCTATGGACCCCCTTCTCTTAATAACATTTTTAATTGAAGGAAATGATAAATTTCAGATAGAGGTTAGTAAAAATAAATATGTAATCTTCCCCATCTAAGTTCATGGACTCCCCTTCCCCAACATCTGTTCTAATCAAACTGACTGTTTTCAGCCTAAGAAGTATTATTTATCTATCTCATCAAAAGCCCAAAAGGATGGTTCAAATTTGATAGAAATAGTTCTTTATGAAAGACTGGACTGAGATAGAGGCAAGCTAAAATGGAATGGTTTATCTTGCTCATGCCTAACATGGCCAAAAATTGAGGGAACTAAAGTTTACCTAATAAAGGGTAGGCAGAGGCCTGACCCTAAGAAAATGAACTGAGATTAACTCAGAGTCAAGAATAACAAGATTTTTAATCACTGCTTTGTGATACTTCTGTGGAAGAAAACATTTTGGTCTTATGAATCTATTATTTTAATTAGAATTATTCTCAATGATTTTGGCTGCAAAAAGAAGCTTATGACTTTACTGAATCTATAGAATATAAAAGAGTCACTGACTGTCAAGAATAAAAGAAAGTTTCACAGTCACAAATTCTGCAGGCTGCAAGATCTTTATATTATTAATATTTACATGAAGCTGATAACCTAGCCCTAGCAATTCTCATTTAAGAACCATACCCTAAATTATTCCTATATTTTGGCAGAATGCATAAAGTAAAAAATGTCTTTTAAAATACAATCTTTATTCAGATGTAAAATCTGATTAATGTGTAGGAGTACAGGAGGGAAAGTATGGTGGTTTTATTTGTATATATTCTAATTATAAATTAATGCCTTTTTTCAATTTTCCTGGTGATTTGGGGCCCTAATGCAGTAGAAATTGTCATAAGAAATATTTCCCTCAACTTTATGAAGCCTTCCTTGACAGCCCAATATCTATTTGTACTTCAGACTATAGTAGAAAGATCATAGATTTCTTTTCAGGACTTTAGTCATCTTGTTTCAATCCCTTATTTTACAGATGAAAAGCCCATTTGAACCCAGATACCCAGGGCCTCCAACTCCCAAACTAGCATTCTTTTCTACTGCATCCTATCTTATGCTTTGTATTTATAGTTTTGCTTTAAAAATTCATTTCTATCCACTGACCATTGGATATTTGAGAGGAAGAGATGTTTTACTCATCTCTGTATTCTTTACCGTATTTCCTCTTCAGAGAACAATGCCTCACACACAGACCATAAAACTGCATTTGAAGGAATTAATCTCAATGCATGAATTAAAACAACTGTGAAACACTGCATTAAATGTCAATATTTAATTTTCCTTATTTTTTTTTTTTGCTTATCCCTTCATGTTCTAGTCCCAGTAGAAAAATAACTGGTTTTGTATGCCTCTGTGAAGGTGTTTGTGCCTGTGCCCAGGTTCCAGTCATTTAAAAAGATGCTATAATTCCATTTGGATGTCTGATCTATAAAAGAGGTGAGGGGTTGGGATGTGCAGTGTGGAGGGCATTGTCAAAATTCTAATCTGCTCTCTAATAGGGATTCTTTTTAAGAGTTTTAATTTTTTAGACTTCTAATTCTTTTTTGTTTCACAATAAAGTAGCAGTTTGGTAAAGCCTATGGCTCCCCCTTCCCAAAATATGCCCAACTTCATAAGTTAAATTTCAGTTTCAACTAATGAAAATTAGGTGCCTCCAGGTTCACCACTATTTAGAACCCCCCCCACACACTGTCTAGTTCTAGCATCCTGCTGGAGAACTACCCAAAAGCTAATTGTTTTAACCCCAAATCTTCAAAATCATGTTACCTGTTTTCATCAGTTTTGACAATTTCCTGTGTAGAGAGTATGTCTTCTTCATAAGAAAAAAATAATTTCTATGCAGAGTGTGTTCTCCTCTTTATAAGAAACAACAGCAACATTTTCAGACCATAAAAATAACCAGGACTCGACTTAGCTTTTCTTTTCTTTTCTTTTCTTTTCTTTTCTTTTCTTTTCTTTTCTTTCTTTTCTTTTCGCTAATAAATCTGCTGCTGCCTGAAGATGAAAGAAAAAGTCTCCTGGAGTTCTCAGAGGCCAATTTGGGGTTTTGGTGAGATTTTTGTTTTGAAAAGTCAGTCCCACTTTAATGCATTGCTGGTGGAGTTGTGAACTGATCCAACCATTCTGGATGGCAATTTGGAACTATGCTCAAAGGGCTATAAAAGAATGCCTGCCCTTTGATCCAGCCATAGCATTGTTGGATTTGTACCCCAAAGAGATCATAGATAAACAGACTTGTACGAAAATATTTATAGCTGCACTTTTTGTAGTGGCAAAAAACTGGAAAAGGAGGGTATGCCCTTCAATTGGGGAATGGCTGAACAAATTGTGGTATATGCTGGTGATGGAATACTATTGCGCTAAAAGGAATAATAAACTGGAGGAATTCCATGTGAACTGGAAAGACCTCCAGGAATTGATGCAGAGCAAAAGGAGCAGAGCCAGAAGAACATTGTACACAGAGACTGATATACTATGGTAAAATCGAATGTAATGGACGTCTGTACTAGCAGCAATGCAGTGACCCAGAACAATTCTGAGGGATTTATGGAAAAGAATGTTACCCACATTCAGAGGAAGAACTACAGGAGTGGAAATACAGAAGAAAAACAACTGCTTGAACACATGGGTTGATTCGGACATGGTTGGGGATGTAGACACTAAACGACCACACCAATGCAGCTATCAACAATAGTACAAACAAAAACAATGTAACCAAAATCAGAAGGGAAACCACAAACTGGGAAAAAATCTTTATAACAAAAAATTCTGACAGAGATCTAATTACTCAAATATAAAAGGAGCTAAATCAATTGTATAAAAAATCAAGCTATTCCCCAATTGATAAATGGGCAAGGGATATGAATAGGCAATTTTCAGATAAAGAAATCAAAAGTATCAATAAGCACATGAGAAAGTGTTCTAAATCTCTAATAATTAGAGAAATGCAAATAAAAACAACTCTAAGGTACCACCTCATGCCTAGCAGATTGGCTAAAATGATAGCAGGGGAGAGTAATGAATGTTGGAGGGGATGTAGCAAAATTGGAATGTTAATGCACTGCTGGTGGAGTTGTGAACTGATCCAACCATTCTGGGTGGCAATTTGGAATTATGCCCAAAGAGTGCTAAAAGAATGCCTGCTCTTTGATCCAGCCATACCATTGCTGGGATTGTACCCCAAAGAGATCATAGTTAAACAGCCTTGCCCAAAAATATTTATAGCTGTGCTCTTTATGGTGGCAAAAAACTGGAAAATGAGGGTATGCCCTTCAATTGGGGAATGGCTGAACAAATTGTGGCATATGTTGGTGATGGAATACTATTGTGCTCAAAGGAATAATAAACTGGAGGAATTCCATGTGAACTGGAAAGACCTGCAGGAATTGATGAAGAGTGAAAGGAGCAGAACCAGAAGAACATTGTACACAGAAACTGATACACTATAGTAAAATAGAATGTAATGGACTTCTGTACTAGTAGCAATGCAATGACACAGGACAATTCTGAGGGATTTATGGAAAAGAACGCTACCCACATTCAGAGGAAGAACTACAGGAGTGGAAACACAGAAGAAAAACAACTGCTTGAACACTTGGGTTGATGAGGACATGGATGAGGATGTAGACCCGAAAAGACCACACCAATGTAACTGTCAATAATATGTAAATAAGTCTTGACTGACCACACATGTTAAAACCAGTGGAAATGCGAGTTAGCTATGGCGGGGGGCGAGGGGGTGAGGGGGTGAAGGGTAAAGTAAAAACATGAATTATGTAACCATGGAAAATTTTTCTAAAAATAAAAAATTATAAAATAATAATAATAATATGGAAATAGATCTTGATTGATGGCACATGTTAAAACCACTGTAAATGCACATTGGCGATGGGAAGGGTTTGGGGGGGTGAAGGGGAAAGTAAGAACATGAATGATGTAAGCATGAAAAATTTTTCTAAAAAATAAAATTAAAAAAAGAAAAAGAAAAGTCTGTCCCATACTAGTACACTGTTGGTGGAGTTGTGAATTAATCCAGCCATTCTGGACCACTGCTGGGTTTGTACTCCAAAGAGATAATAAGAAAAAATACTTGTACAAAAATATTTATAGCCACACTCTTTGTGGTGGCAAAAAACGGAGAAATGAGGGGGTGTCCATCGATTGGGGAATGATTGAACAAATTATAGTATCTGTTGGTGATGGAATATTATTGTGCTGAAAGGAATAATGAGCTGGAGGGTTTCTATGTGAAACTGGAAAGACCTCCAGGAATTGATGCAGAGTGAAAGGGGGAAAAAAAAAGCAGAAACCAGAACATTTGTACAAAGAAACTGAAACATTGTGGCACAATCAAATGTAACAGACTTTTCAACTAGCAGCAATGCAATGACCCAGGACAATCCAGAGGAATTTATGAGGAAGAAAACTATCCACATCCAGAGAAAGAACTGTGAGAGCAGAAACGCAGAAGAAAAACATGATTGATCATATATTCGATGGGGATATGACTGGGGTTTTGGCATTAAGAGATTGCTCTATTGAAAATGTGAATAAAATGGAAGTAGGTTTTGAATAATGATACATGTATAACCCAGTGGGAATTGCTTGTCAGCTCTGGGAGGGAGGAAGGAAGAGTAGAGGGAGAGAACATGAATCATGTAACCATGGAAAATTATTCTAAATTAATTAATTAAAAAAATCAGTCCCACACAAATGTTCTAATCTCTTTCTATTTAAAAAAGAACAGAAAGTGACTTAAGCAGTACACAAGGTTCCAGCCCTCAAAAATAAATTCACTTTTCTTGGAAGGGACAATAAAAGGCTCATGGCCTATTCCCTCCCATCAGTCCCCCACATCTCAGCAAGTCAGCCTGCCATCACAACCCAGCCTCCTACTAGGGAGTCACCAAGTAGACAGAGTGGGGATGAGGGGCTTTGGTGGACTTGCAGCCTTGGTATACTCCACATCCACACTCCATAGAATTCTCTAAGCAAACCATATAATCACCTGCAAAAAGTGATAGCTTTGTTTTCTCTTTACCTAAGCGTATTTCTTCAAATTCTTTTCCCCATCCTTGATACAATTAGCATTTCTAGTACAATTTTGAATTATAATGGTGATAAATGGACATTGCTGATTTTATTGGAAAGGCTTCTAACTTATCTCCATTAAAGATTTTAAAATTTTATTTAAATTTATTAAACTTATTTTGATTTTAATTCATTAATTTTATTAGCTTTATATAGATTAAACTTGTCATTTCAAAGAAAATTCCATTTATCCCTGTGCTTTCTAGTGTTTTTTAACAGGAATGTTTATATTTTATCAAAACCTTTTTCTGCATCTTGAAATAATCACGTGATTTTTGATGTTTGGGGCACTTATATACAGTAAAGGCCCCTTATCTGTGATCCCCATATGCACAGTTTCAGTTATTCAAGATTAACCACTGTTAACTTGGGAAAAAACACCAAACTACCAAAGTAGTCAGAAAAACCTTATCTTTACTCAGGAAAGAGATAGTGTTCAATTTTAGCCACCACACAGAGCCAAGCGCCTAAAAGCCACACAAAGCCAAGGGCTCTGGCACTCTGGGAACTGTGTCTCTGGGAAAATGCAAGGCGCGAGATGATTCTCCGAAGAATGTCAGAACCTGGGGGTCTTTTATACTCTCTGGAGAACTTGGTACAGCAAGCATGTGTAGACAGGCTGCAAGCAGGCTGCAAAGAGGCTGTAGTCAGCAGCTGGGGTATCAGGGAGTGGGTCAACTATAATGAATACAAAAGGAAAGGGTCCAACCAAGAGCTGGGCTTCCAGAGAGAGGACAATAAGATTACTCAACATTTGACTATATTTACTAGTCCCACCCAAACTGGGGTCACCAAACACTTGGAAGTCTATTGTTCAGTCCAAAACAGGTATGCCCAGGACTTCCTGAGTGTGACTTCTCAGGAGGTAGGGGTAAACTTGAAACTTGCAGAAAACCCAGTTGACACCACTAGGCACCACCGATGCTTGAAAAGTGTAGCCAGAAGTCTGCCAAGGCAGTAAGTAGTCTCTTCTGCTTTCACTTTCACTTTGTCCACTTTCAATTTCCCCCCCTTTTTTTTAAAGTGTTTTGGGGGGGATTTGGGGAAGACAATGGAGGGGAACTCTTGGACCACTGAGCTAAGGAGTAGGAGCCAGAGAGAAAGAGCACATATATCTGGGGTTGGCAGGTATTCACTTATATCTCCAGCTTCAGCCATCCACTATAGGTCTTTGAATATCTCCCCTGAGGATATGAGGCTCTAATGTTGTTGGTTAAGCTTATAGTTTTCCCAAATTTAAACCAACCCTATATCTCTGGGTATAAATCCAGCCTGGTCATAGTATATGATCTTTGTGATATATTGCTGTCATTTCCTTGCTAGCTATTTATTATAAAAATTTGTAGCACTATTCTTTAGGGAAATTTTTCTGTAGCTTCCTTTCTCCTTTTTGAGTCTTCCTATTTTATGTATTAAGACCATATATGTGTCATAGAAGGAATTCAATGTAGGAATACTTTTTTTTCCAAACAGTTTACAAAGTATTAAAATTAATTATTTTTTGAATGTTTGGTAGATTTCTCTTGTAAATCCATCTGATCCTAGTTATTTTTTCCTTAGGAAGCTCATTTTTGCCTTGTTTAATTTATTTTTCTGAGATAGGGTTATTTAAGTAATCTGTTTCTTCTTGTATTAATAAGGACAATTTATATTCTTATAAATATTCATCCATTTCATTTAGATTGTCAGTTTTATAGGCATGTAGTTGGGTGAAATAGTTCCTAATATCTGCTTTTATTTTCTCTTCATTGGTGGTAAGTTCATCTTTTGCATTATTTGTACTGATAATTTAGCTGTTTTTTATTTTTAATCAAATTAGTCAATAATTTATTTATTTTATTGATTTTCTTCAAAAAAACTGAGTTTTATTTATTAGGTCAACTTTCTTTTACTTCCAATTTTGTTAACATCTCCTTTCATTTTCAGGACTTCTGTTTTGGTTTCTAATTGTGGGGGATTAATTTTTATTATTTTTATTTTTTTTAAACCCTTACCTTCCATCTTGGAGTCAATACTGTGTATTGGCTCCAAGGCAGAAGAGTGGTAAGGGCTAGGCAATGGGTGTTAAGTGACTTGCCCAGGGTCACACAGCTGGGAAGTGTCTGAGGCCATATTTGAACCTAGGACCTCCTGTCTCTAGGCCTGGCTCTCAATCCACTGAGCTACCCAGCTGCTTGGGAGATTAATTTTAAAAAATTGTATGCCCAGTTTGTTGACCTGCTCTTTTATTGATAAAAACATTTAGATATGTAACATTTCTCTTAAGTGCTGCTTTGGCTGTATCCCACAAATTTGGCTGTCTTCTTGTCATTATCTTGATTGAAATTATCAATTGTTTCTATGATTTTTTTCTTCAATCCACTCAATTTTAGTTTTAGAGTATTTAGTTTCTAGTAAATGTTTAATCCATTTTTCAAAGGATCTTAATTGAATATATTTTTATTGCATTAAAATCAGAAATACATTTAATATTTCTTCTTTTCTGCATCAATGTCCTAAAACATGGTCAATTTTTGTAAAGATACCATGTATGGCTGAGAAATGAGTACATTCCTCTCTATTTCCATTCAGTATTCTCCAGGTCTATCATATCTAATATTTCTAAAATTCTGTTCATCTTATTAAATTCTTTCATGTTTATTTTATGGTTAGATTTATCTAGGTCTTAAAGGGATAAATTGAGATTCCCCCATTCCCTTATAGTTTTAGTATTTCTTTTGACCTTTAATGCATTTAACTTTTCCTTTATGAATTTGGATCCTTTACTGTTTGCTGCATCTAAATTCAGTATTGATATTACTTCATTGTCTATGGTACCTTTTGGAAAAGTGTAATTTCCTTGATTATCTCTTTTAATTGAGTCTATTTTGACATTTGCTTTTGCTTTGTCTGATATTATGATTATCATCTCTGCCTTCTTTACTTTAGCTGAAGCATAATAGATTCTGCTCCAGTCCCTTATTTTAGGTTTAGACGTATTTTCTGTTTCAAGTGTGGTTTTTATAAAGCACATATTGTTGGATTTTGGTTTCTCATCCATTCTGCTAAACTTTTCCATTTTGTGGGTGAATTCATCCTGGTCACATTCAAGATTACAATGAATAAATATACATTTTACATAAATATGCAGTAACTATGTATTTCTCTACATCTTTTTAATTTTACTTATTTTTCTCTATTTTTATCCTAACACTTTTCAAAATCTGTTTTACTTCTTACCACTGCCTCTCTTAATTAATCTGCTTTCTTATTTCCTGAGCTTTTCTTTCTTGTAACCTTCTTTGTTCCCTGTTGGGTAAGATGAATTTTGGTGCCCACTGTGTGTATGTGTATTCTTCCTTCTGTGAGAGTAAAGTTCAGTTGTTGCCAGTTTTCCCACCCCATTTCTCCTAACATTGTATAAACTCTTCCTTGAGTGCCCCATTAATATAAGTTAATTTTCGCCATTCTTCCTCCCTTTACCCCATCTCCTAAAGCATTCCTCTTCCCCACCTTTCCATTCTTCTTTTGAGATCATCTCAACATAATAGAATCATACTCAGGCACTCTCTCTAACTAGAATCCCTCTAAGAGTTCTGCTAGGTAGCATAGTGGAAAGATACCAAGATCTGGATTCAGGAAGACTCATCTTCCCAAGTTCTGATCTGGCCTCCAACATTTACTGGCTGTGTGACCCTGGACAAATCAGTTAATCTTGCTTGTTTCCATTTCTTCATCTATAAAATGTTCTTCAGAATAAAATGGCAAACCACTCCAGTATCTTTGCCAAGAAAACTCCAAATGGAATCATGAATAGTCAGACACAACTGAAAAATGACTAATCAACAACAATAGCCTTAATGTTAATAATGTTGTGGAGTGCTTTATTTAGATCCTTTTCCCATCTAAGAATGTAAACTGTTTAACTTTGTTTAGTTCTTTATGAGTTTTCCTCATAAATTACCCTTTTAAAATGTCAGTTTTTTCTATTCAGGACTGGTCTTTTCATCAGTAATACTTGAAAGTTTTCTATTTTAATATCCTCCCTCCCATCCCCCACATAGGATTATATTAAGTTTTGTTGGCTAGATTGTAATCTTAGAACTTTTGCCTTCTGGAATATAATTTTCCAAGCCTCCCATTCCTTTAGAATGGTGGGTGCTAAGTCTTGTGTGATCCTGATTATATTTGAAATATAAGTATTTGAAATATTCTTTCTGTCTGTTTATATGATTTTCTCCATTACCTAGAAATTCTAGATTTTGGCTGCAATTCTCCTGGGAGTTTTCATTTTGGGATTTCCTTCAGAAGGTGGCTGGTTGATTTATTCAGTTTCTACTTTGCCCTTTCATTCTAAGATACCTGGGAAATTTTCCTTTATAATTGTTTGAGATATCATGTTTAGGCTCTTGTTTGGCTGATGGCTTTCAGGTAGACCAGTGATTCTTAAATTGTCTCTCCTTGATTTGTTTTCTAGGTTAATTTTTTTCTTCAAGATATTTCTTATTTTATTCTATTCTTTCAGACTTTTGACTTTGTTTTATTTTTTCTTGATGTCTCATGGAGTCATTAATTCTTAAAGTGGTTTGTACCTTTTATAAAGCTATTGATCCTCTTTCCATAATTTTCTTGGTTAGCTGCCATTTCTTTTCCCCATTATATCTCCTACCACTCCTATTTACTTTTTTTTTTAAATAATTTTTTGGTTCTTTTTATAATCTCCTTTAACTCTTCTAAGACTTCTTATTGGGCTTGTATCCAATCTGTATATTTCTTGGAGGCCTTTCTTATAGATGTTTTCAAATCATTGCCTTCTGTGTTTGTGTCTTGAACTTCTTTGTCATCATAGTAACTCTTTGTGATCATGTTCTTTTATTGTTTATTTGCTCATTCTTCTAGCCTATACCTTAACTTTGACTTTATATTAGTGTTGGGTTCTGCTCACTTCTGGGAATAGAGGTGGGATATCTGTCCTGATTTTGTCTTTTATGTCCTTCTGTTGTTTTCACAGCTTAGTCTAGGGACCTAAATTTTTTTTGGTGTTTTCAAGGTGATGTGATTTAGGGAGACTCTGTTCATTGCCCTACTGGCATATCTTCTGTAAGTTCCTGTTCCATGTTTGGATCTAGTAGATTGTGTGTGGTTGAATTTTAGTGGCTTGCTGCTGGATTCAGTTACTGTTAGCACACTGGAAGTTCTGTATCTTCAGAGGCACTGAACTGCTTTTACTGTTTTTCTACTCTGATTATTCTACTGCAGATTTGGATATGAAATTGGAGGTTAGAAGTGAGTCCCACCTTTGCTATTGGGCTCAGTCACATAGCTGTTTTTGTCATTCATTCCTTGCTCAGTATACAGGTAGAGTCTCTTTGCCTTCTGACTTTAACCACTCCTTTCTTACCCAGGGCTAGGTAATGGGTGACAGCTGTCAGTTCTGTTCTTATTTCCAATACTGGTTCAGAGGTCCCCTAAGACCTAGGTCTTCCCTAGTGCCTTTAGATCTGTTGATCAATCAAAACCACTTTCTCATCCCTGGTAGCTAAAATGTTCCTCACAATTCTTACCACCACCACCCTTGCTGTCACCACACACACACTCCTCCATCCACAGACCTCCCTGTCAATTTTCTAAGCTGTCTTGGGCTGGAAGACTGACTCATTGAGTCTTTTCTTTATCTTTCTTGTTCAGAATTTGGTAGAGCACATTTTCTAGATTGTGAAAAAGGTGGATGGGCAAACTAAGGCAAAAATTTGGACTTTCATTTTACCATCTTGACTCCACCCTTTCTCCTTTTCTTTTCTTCAGGTTATTTATCAGGCTAAATCTGCATCACTGTGCTAGTTCATTTTTCTTGGGTCAAATGTTGATGGTACAAATTTAGATTCAATCAGAAATTCTTAAACTTTAAAGAACATTATTTATTCTATGTGCAATCATTATGTTCTAGGCCACTGGTTATAACTGCTGATGTTATTCCATGATCAGAACAGATGGCCATTATTGACTACAGTTATTCATATCCTGGAAACCATATTTTTTAAAAAAAAGTAAGTTTTCAATGTCTATGACCAGGCATTACTTGATTGATGCATAATTTTAAGAATATTTTAGATTTCATGAAAGACATTGATGGACAGATAACTTTATTTCATTTTGAGACAACACCATTTTTCAAAAATGAAGAACATGATTTTATTTTTAAAGAAAACACTGAATAATGAAATAAATGATGATGCCAAAAGGAATCCACAGGAATTCGGGATTGTTCAAAGTGCTAAAATTACTACAAGTATTATCATGAATTTTGTGGTGGACCTTTTTCTTTCCTGTTTTTAGGTTCATTTGTTAGCTTGACTAAACCAATCTCAAAGAGCTTATCTTTCAAAGAACAAAGAATACCACATCGGCAGCTTTCATATGTCAATAGGGTTCTCCATCCAAGAGACAATATAGTTTTATTTGGTTTTACTTATAGCTGCATTCACATACCATCCAGAATCTTTTCTTAGAAATAAAGAGAACAAAAAACCAACAAAGAAAGCAAAAACCAACATGAAATGACTTGTGTAAGAATACAGTTTAAGGAAACACACTACACATTAAATCCCAAACCTTCCATAAGTAGACTATCCCACAAATTTAATATGAGTCTTTTCCCTCAATGTCAGTGGGAGATTATTCTGGGCAACTGATTTTCCTGCCTCTCACACAAATCCTGACATTATGATTTATGTTCTTGAACAAATTAGACTTAATTTGAGAGCAGATCATCAGCAACAGGTATAATAATCTTGGCAGAACATCCATTTTAATTAATTGCCTTCTGACTAATATAGCTAGGAGGATGTTAGTGCCACGTACCCTGTAAGGATCAGTACTGTCACATAATTAATTTTTTTCTTACCCCTGAACTTAAAATCGCATCAGTTTTAAATTACAAAGGCTCTGGCTTACTTCATATTTCATCACAACAATCTACCTTCTGTGGCAACATTTGAATAAGGAAGTTTAAAAGAGAAAAATTAATGTTAACCACATGGCATTTTGGGCCTCAACTATCTATATTATAAGTATTATATATAAAGTTAATAGTTGATTAACCAGAATATAAAGTTAAAGTCCTTAGAAGAAAGGTGTGGGAGAACATCTCAATTCAACATCTCAAATCAACATCTCAAGCTCAATTCACATGAACCATAGAGTAGTTTCAGGATAGTTTTTTCTCTTCCCTATGGAATTAAAAATCAGGTTCATGATTCCAATGAAGAGACAAAAGGGGAAAAAAAGCTGCCCCCATTAAAGTTCTCAAGCAACCTTGTAAGACTCCCAATATACATCTCCAGTCCTGACCTGTCTAACATTGCAGCCTGCTTGCAAAATACTTGGATAAAAGTGAAAAAACAAAAACTTGAATATCCCACTAGGATTTCTGATTAGTTTATCCAAAACAAAGTTTATTTTTAATTCTGATACTGCTTGACCTTCTAACTTGACTATGTCTAGCTAGGGTTTCATCATTCATCCTCCCATGTTTAAAAACTTGGTATTTTTAATTCTTCCTTTTTCTTCACTTTTCATTTCTAATCAGTTACCAATTTTAGTCAATTCCAATCTTCATAAACACTTCTTGCATCCATCCCTTCTCTTTTGCTACTGCTAGCATCCTTGTTCAAGTCCTCCTGACCAATGGCAATAGTCTGTTTGCCTTCACTCATTTCCTTATTAAATCTTTCACGTCACTTCCAACTTGGATGTTCACTGGTATAACTCTTTAGGGGTTTCTTCTATCTTTGACTTCATCTTAAGGCAACGAGATTTTGTACCTCTTAGGCCAGGCTATTAATTCCCTATTCAATTCTTTTAAAATGATTTCCCCCCCCCCCAGCACTCTCATTTATTGATAAAAATTTTTTTAAATTAAAAAACAAACAACTCTTCCTGATCTTTTCCAAGAATTCTAACTGTTCCCAAGCTACACTTCTCTTTGAGGTTTTGGGTGTTTTAAAGTCTTTCTCTCCTTTTGCGTTTGTGTCTTGAGAGTTTATGTGACCATAGTAGCATTTTCATGGTGGGAATTTTTTGTTTGCTTATTTGTCTGTTTGCTCATTCTTCCAACCTGTTTCCTGACTTCAGACTAGAGGTCAAGTCTGGGCTCTGCACATTTCTGAAGGAAAAGTCTGGGGCTGATCTTATTTCTGCTTTCTTGGAATGTCAAGTGTTGTGTTATCTCAGGATCTCTGGCACAGCGCAAGCTGAGGACCTGTAACCTTTTAGTACGCTCATAGCAATCTCATCCAGGGCAAAGTCTGTTTGCTGCCTTCCTGGTCTGAGCTCTCTGCAAGTTCCTCACCTGGGTTTGGGTCTGAGCCACAGGTAGAGTGCTGGGGACTCAGTCTCTAGCATCCAGCTGGGAAGTTGTTCAGAGTGACAGTCCTATAGGCTCCCCTTTTGGCTTGAGGTTCCTAGACTGGCTATTCCTCTACAGGCTGAAGACTGAGGTGTAAACTGGAATTAAGGGATCTGAGCCACACCGCTGCTGCCAAGTTCTGACCTTCTTCCTCACTTACCTAAAATCAACATTGGTTCCATAGCCTTCTTCATTCTGCCCTGGATCTGTGGCCCACAACTGGGTAGTGGGTGTCAAAACTACCCTTTGACAGTTGGCACCTTTGTTTGGACCCTGTGGGAAGTTACAGTGCCCAGGAATGGGTCAGGGACCCTTGGTATGGATCTGGGACTGCCTCTTGTCCTGGTGCTCTCTCTGGTGCTGAAGTGTTCCATCCACTTTCCTGGACAAATCAGTCAGTGTACGTAGGCTCTCTCTCTGGCAGCTTGGGCTTGCCAAAATGAGTCATCATGACTTTTTCTTGTAGTTCCCTATCAAAATTCAGTCTGGTGCATTTTCTAGGTCTGTTTGAGGGAGTTTGGGGAAGGAATTCCCTATAATGCTTTCTGCTACTCTATCATCTTGGCTTTGCCTCCCCCAATACTATTAATGACTTTTTTTAACCCTTACCTTTTGTTTTAGTATCAATTCCAAGACAGAAAAGCAGCAAGGGTGAGGCAATCAGAGTTAAGTGATTTGTCCAGGGTCATACAGCTAAGAAGTGTCTGAGTCCAGATTTGAAAGCAGATCCTCCTGACTCTAGGACTGATGGTTTATCCACCTCTTTGCCTCTATTGTTAAAGATTCAAAGCTACTCAAGGTTACAGAAGATCACATTTTAATACCAGTATTCTCACTTTGATGCAATGCTCAAGTGAGTCTTTATCATTTTGGAATTTTTCCTTCAACAGTGCTGAACACAACCCATGTCTACCTGCTCATTCTGTGCATATCTTTTGACCCAGCAGTACCACTTCTAAGTTTGTATCCCAAAGAGGTTTTTAAAAAATGGGAAAGAACCTGTTTGTACAAAAATATTTATAGCTGCTCTTTTTGTGGGAGCAAAGAATTGGAAACTAAAGGGATGTCCCTTAATTAGAGAGTGGCTGAAAAAAAATGTGGTATATGATGGTGATGGAATAGTATTGTGCTATAAGGAATGATGAACAGGATGATTTCAGAAAGAGCTGGAAAAACCTCCATGAACTGTTGCAGTGAAATAAGCAGAACCAGGAGAACATTGTACACTGTGGAATAATCAAGTATGATAGACTTTGCTACTAATAACAATACAATGATCCAGGACAATGCGGAGTGACTTATGACAAAGAATGCTATCTGCATCTAGAGAAAGAACTGTTGAGGTAGAAATGCAGGTGAAAACATGATTTACTACTTGTTTATATGTGTATATGATTTGGTGTTTGAGTTTTATAAGATCATTCACTTACAAAAATGAATGGCATGGAAATAGGTTTTGAGTGATAATACATGTATAACCCAGTCGAATGACTTGTCAGCTGGGGAGGGAGGAGGGAGGGAAGGAAAGGGAAACAATGCAAATCATGTAACTTTGGAAAACTTTTGTGTAAATTTCTTACTGGAATAAAATAAAGATAAAATTTAATTAAAAATAAAACAAACAAAAAGGCATATGTGCTCATTCTGTCAGTCCAAAAACATTTATTATGCACTTACTATATGCCAGGTACTGTGTTAAATTCTGATGATACAAAGAAAGGAAAAAACACAAGAAGTTTAGATTTTAACAGTGGAGACAATGTATAAATAGATATCTATGTACATATTATAAATATAATGATATATGTGTGTATATGTATAATGCAAATGGAAATACATATCATCTATATAATTGTGTGTGTGTGTGTGTGTGTGTGTGTGTGTGTGTGTGTGTGTTAAAGGGAAGGTGATCTTAGAGCAAAGGCATTAGTAGTGGAGGAACCAGGAATAGACTTGTAGAAAGTGGGATTTTGAACAGAGACCTGCAGAATGCCAGGGAAGCCAGGAGATAGAAGTTAAGAGAGAATATTCCAGGCACAGGGGACAGTCAGGGAAAAGGCGTGGAGTCAGGAGATGGTGTCATATGAAAGGAATAAGAAGTAAACCCCTTGGCAAAAAATTGGAAAATGAGGGAATGTCCTTCAATTGGGGAATGGCTGAACAAATTGTGGTATATGTTGGTGATGGAATACTGTTGTGCTCAAAGGAATAATGAACTGGAGGAATTCCATGTGAACTGGAACAACCTCTAGGAACTGATGCAGAGTGAAAGGAGCAGAACCAGGAGAACATTGTACACAGAGACAGATACACTGTGGCACAATCAAACATAATATACTTCTCTGCTAGCAGCAATGCAATGATCCAGGACAACTCTGAGGGACTTATGAGAAAGAAAACTATTTACCTCCAGAGAAAGAACTGTGGGAGTAGAAAAGCAGAAGAAAAACATATGACTGATCACATGGTTTGAAGGGGATATGATTGGGGATGTAGAAGCTAAATGATTACCCTAGTGCAAATATCAATAGTATGGAAATAGTTCTTGATCAATGATACATGTAAAACCTAGTGGAATTGTGTGTCAGCTATGGGGCGGGGGGGGGGGTTGGGGAGAGGGAAAAAACATGAATTATGTAACCATGGGAAAATATTCTAAATAAAAAATAAAATGAGAAAAAAATAAAATAAAAATAAAAATAAATGTGCAATATAGGGGATACCAATTGCAACTGTAAAATAAAAGTAAATAAAACTTGTTTTTTAAATTAAAAAAGAAGTAAACCCCTGCCTCTGGGTCATGAGTAAAATGTAAGAAAACTTAGAAAGGTAGTTTGTGGCCAGGTTGTAAAAGGCATAAAAAGTCAAATACAAGATTTTATATTTGATCATGGAGGCAACAAGGAGCCACTATATGTCATTGAATAAAGAGACATGACATGATCAGAAAACCACTTCGGAAGAATCACTTTAGCATATAAGTGGAGAACGGTTTGGACCTTGGCCAAGTTATTGTCTTTCTCTGGACTTAGCTTCCAAATATCTAAAAAATATATACAAATTGAACAGCTCTACAGGCTGTGCACCTAAATGCATATCAACATCTTAGCAATAGAGGTATTCATCCACTTGATTTTTTTCCTGTATGGATGGCTATCAAACTCTTCTGAATAGTTATAGATCTCTTCTAGAAGGCTTTCCGATATTTTAGGATTTAATGGAATTTGAAAGGCAGACTTCACCATCCATAGAGAATCCCTCTTTAACTTGCATTCTCTGCTGGATCTCTTCCTGTAAATGGGCATAATAATGATATGTATTAAATATTGCTATAAATATAAGCCAAATGGGCATCTACCTTCTAAGGCTAAAAGCCAAAATGATGGGGGCAGCTGGGTAGCTCAGTGGAGTGAGAGTCAGGCCTAGAGACAGGAGGTCCTAGGTTCAAACCCGGCCTCAGCCACTTCCCAGCTGTGTGACCCTGGGCAAGTCACTTGACCCCCATTGCCCACCCTTACCAATCTTCCACCTATGAGACAATACACCAAAGTACAAGGGTTAAAAAAAAAAGTCAAAATGAGATAATATTTATAGTGTTTAGCAATTAACAAATGCTATTCCAAAAGATAATTTTTAAAAAAATGTTGGTTCCTATTCCTTCTTATTTTTCCTCATCAGAGTAACACACATCTCTGGTAAGCAAATTCTTCCCTCTTTTATGTCACACTTTGTGTGATAAAAACTGAATAAGGTTCTCTGTTACACATCTTTCAGGAGGCAAGTCTTTAAGAAAGTAAATATATATTTTATTAATATAAATAATGATTGGACTCTACATATATCAGTAAATTATATAATGGTAAACATATGTGTGTGTGTTTTCTTTGGGAATATAATTTGTGAAAGCTTGCTTTTTCTCTACTAATGCCATTAATGAGGATTCCTTTAGTGAATGTGCTAATGCTTCTCAAAAACATTTTTTTATAGATGAGGAAAGTAGACATATAGATCTACAGTTGTTGGTGTTCCCTTGGCTTTTTAAAAATATTAATAGAATTTGAATTTTTAAATGTTTTTGGTATCTTTTTTTGTAAATCAATTTTTCAACATCCTCACAATTATGTCATACATATTTCCTCTGTCTACATTTGGTCTAGTACTACTGTTTCCCATCTTTGTTCTCTTTCATGCCATTTATACTTTTGCTAAAAGCACATCCAGGACTCTCATGCTAGAATCAAAGTAGAGTGGCTCTACTATCCTGGATAGAGAAGCCACTTTATTATAAAGATTTTCACAGATTTTTTTCCATTTTTTCCCTATTTATTGCCCTCTTTACATTTGTTCTTAAATCCACTGGTTATGATTTTGCTTAGTTGGGTCTTTCAAAAAGTTTTCTTTATACTGATTTTACCCTACATTGCTTCTTTCTGTGTTATGAAATGGTAATGCTTTATAATCATAAATTATTAGTCTTCATAATAGAGCTAGGTCCTAAGCAGTGCAAAGAATAAGTCCTATGAAGCCATAGCATTATCTAAGTTTGTGCTGCATATTTTTGTTAGATAGGAATCAATTATCATATTTTATATAACTTTGAATAGTGTTTAGTATATACATGTGACTACTTGATGGGATTAATTACTCACAGAAATCAGGTATTACAAATGACTTGATGTTCTAAACCACCCTTTCTGTTGACTTCCGTATCTCCCAGCTTGACAAATAGGTCGTTTGCTGATTAGTGTCTTGTATTCTCCTTATAAAATCAATTGATTTACATCAGTTAAAATTCTGTATGAAATTGTTATAGCCAATGTTCTTCCTTTCGCTACAGATTTTAGCTTTGAATAAATCAAGATTAAGTTGTTATAATTATACATCATATATTTTTAAATTTTTATTCTTTCTTCTTGCCTTACGATCATTTTAATTTTTGCTATAACAACTCAGTAGTCAGATTGTGCAGAGAAGAGAAGTGATTCAGTAATGATGTCCATATCAGTTACAAGTCATTTCGAGTTTTAAAATATAATAAATTTCTTTTCTGGAATATATTAAGATTATAATTCTCTGGAGACTAGACCTTAATTTATAATTATTTATTAAATAAAAAAGAGCAGGTTGGAGAAAGAAAAGGCACCACCTACGTGTGGCTGGCTATTCCCTTCACAAGCTTCCTCCCCTAGCCACCTTCCCCAAGCTCGCTGCACAGTCTCCCTAGAGATGTGCCTCCTCATACCATCACTCCAGGGCCAGAAAGAGACAGATTACCTTTCCCAACCCAAACTCATACATTTAATAATGTCACTTTCCTGAGTCTCTCTGATTTGTTGGACTTGACTTCAGTCCGGGTCAGAGGCTGGTATTTCAGATGTCAGGAGTCAGGCAGGACCAGAGGCAAGCATCTTCCCCATGCCAGGGAGCCACGAGGCTTCTGGCATCCTCCCAGAGTATGCATGTGTCCCCCTTATACAGATAAGCTCTATTAATACAATCAAATCAATTCAGTTGCAACCTCAAAAGAATAGGGGTTCATACAAGTACATTTTCACAATTTCTCATCCTATCCAGAGCCTACCAATATTTTCCTTTAAGTATTCAACATACAGGTGTGAGACAGTCATTAGCCTCTCATTCCTTATTTCTGATCATGGGATCACCCATATTTTCCAATGTATTTCTCACTAATCTTTTCTATTCTAATCTTTGCATTGCCTTTGCTGGATATCAAAGTCTATGTTGGATCTAATTATGAAAATGGAGTTCATGGTTTCTAAACTTCTTTCTTTCCAATATAGATTTGCACAGAAGCTGAAATTACATTTACAGTGGTATTATTGCAAATGTTTATTATGAGGACTTCAATAAATGACCAAATGTCTGCATTCATTCATTGGCCATTGTTAAAAGATCTCACATTTAGAGCACCAACAGCCACATTAAATTTTATGGACCACCTGAAAACCAATTCTCAGACCCTTGTTTTTCTGCCAATTTCACTGCAGAAGCAGAAAACCACAGGCATCACCTTGTATTTTTGTTTCAAGAGTTGTCACAGTCAGGAATCTCATCACCAGGTGGTCAGCCTCCCGATAAGTAGCTTTTCTGTATTTAGAAGTAGGCTGACCCTCAAAGCAGACTTGCTCTATTGCTGAGATTATACTCAAGACTTGAATTTGCACTTCACTGACTGGCATTGCCTTCAAAAGCCTAAAGTTATTTTCATGTGTAATAAAGCATTAAGAGGAAGACTTGGATTAAGACAGGATTCTGGGAACTAAGATGGTTTAGTATGGGATGCTCAGTTCACACAAACCCTCCAAACACACAAAAAAACGGAAAATTAAGGACCTTAAAACAAACAAAAAGCAGTAGGGATATGCTTTGCTGGGCTGAGAAGGGAGAGCAACCCATGGAATATAGCATCAGGAAACCAGCAAAACCAGGGCCAGGCTTACCACAGTCAAATGGCCTGAGTCAATGAGATTGCAGAGTGGAACACTACTTCCAGGGGGCTGAGGTAGTGAGAGGAGAGCAGCCCAGGGCTGTCAAAGACCTGGGGCAACAAAACAGCAGAGTGGGAGAATGTCCAATGCTAGCTCTTCCAAGTGGTCTGAGGCAAAGTAGAGTAGGGAAAAGCCTGGCATAAGAGATAGCAGGGAAACCAGCAGCAGGGGTTGTGAAATCCAGCTGCACAAAATACCTTCAAGTCTTCTCACAAGAAGCCAGCAGAGCCATCACCTCAAAATGCATACTGAGGGACCCAAACTTATCCAGGCCCACTCCAAACTCTAGAGAAGGCTATATAGCAAGCTTGGAAAAGCATTCTTTTTACCCCAGGAATAGAGAAGAATCTTAATAGATAGACAAGGTAATGGGGAGAGGGTGAAGTGAGGGGAGTAACAATTGGAAAAATGAGCAAGAAACAAAGGAAAAACAAACTTTAGAAAATTTCTTTAGTGACAGGGAAGATAAACCCAAGAGAGGACAACAACATCAAAAAGGAAACATATGAAGCCTCAAAGGAAAGTGAGAAAAGATGTCAGGTCCCAAAAGAACTCTTGAAAGAATTTGAAAAGAAGTTTAAAAACTCAAGTAATAAAAGAAATGATAGAAAGAATCAACAACTTGGAAACTTGACTGAACCAAATGGAAATGAAGGTCGAAAAAGCTATTGAAGAAAATTAATTCCTAAAGACCAGAATGGACCAAATAGAAAAGGAAACACAAAAGCTCAAAGAAGGAAATAATGTTCTAAAATTAGAATTGAACAGATGGAAGCTAATGACTCCATGAGGCATCAGAAAACAATAAGACAAAATCAAAAGACTAAAAATAATAGGAGAAAATCTGAAATACCTCACTGGAAAAACAACTTGCCTAGAAAATTGATCCAGAAGAAATAATCCAAGAATCATTAGAATACCTGAAATCCATGATCAAAAAAAAAAAATACCCTGGACACCATATTACAAGAAATCATCAATAATATCCTTGAAAAGGAGGGGAAAATAAAAGTTGAAAGAACCCACTCATCTCATGGAGTAAAACACCCCAGGACTATTATACAAAAATTCAAAAACTCACAGGCCATGGAAAAAGTACCTAAAGCAGCCAAAAGGAAACAATTCAAATACCATGGAGCCACAGTTAGTATTACTCAAAACCTGGCAGATTCTACATTAAAGGCCTGAAAGGTATGGAATATGATATTACAAAAAGGAAAAGCTCTAGACCTGTGACCAAGAATCACATACTCAGAAAAACTGAGTATAGTCCTCCAGATGAAAAAAGTGATGTTTAATGAAAGAAAGGACTTCTAGGCATTCCTGAGTAAAAAAAAGAGCTGAAAAAAAAAGTTCAATAAACAAATTTGCCACCTCAAGAGAATCATCAAAAGATAAACAGAAAACTTAAAAACTTAAGCATTTCAATGAATTGAATTGAGTACATTCATACCTGGGAAGGTGATAATTAAAATACCTAACTATGTAATGATATTTTTCAAATCAACATGGAGAGCAGGATGATGGACAAGTGTCTGTTTAGAACATAGAATGAACCGAGTCAGGCAAGGCTGTCAGGTGCAAATTCAGTTATGTGATAATTAGATTAAGTCTACCCTGCCCATCTTTAGATTTAATCACCAAAGGTGAAAACATCTACACTTAACTCACAAGTTGGGAGGTCTGTGACCCACGTGTGCTAGAGTGAGTGACAAATCAGAATTTACTGACTGTCTCCTGGGCAGTCCTAAGAAAAGCGTCTGTTGTGATTGGACATGTAAACTAAGAGAAAGGCATAGGAAGTGACACAAAAGAAGCCCCTTTAAAAGAAAGCTCAATGAGCTCAACATGGCTTTTGGGTTCATGTCTCGGATCTGAAGGAGCTCTGCTTGTTCGTGACTGGACCTGGGACTCTGAGACCTTTCTTAGTCTTTAGTGAGACTGTTCTTAAATCTTTCCTTTGGAATTCCACGTGGTGAATGTTTTTATGGGGAAACATTTGTGGGTAACTTAAATATTATCTGGGTTCAGAGGAAGGGAGAGAAGGAGACAGGATAGGGCAATAGACTGGGACCTAACAAGTTGGGGAAACAAAAATCAAGAATGGGCTTGGCAGTTGGAAGGAGTGACAGTTAGGATCCCAACTGCCTCTCAGATCTACCTAGCCAGGGAGTCTATGAAATCAACAAATAACTGAGTAATACTGGGACAAAAGGATTTATAAACACAAGTTTAATAATGACTAGGAGTTAGGGATAATGGGGAGAGGCCACAATAATCTAAATACTAACAGACCAACACAAGGGCTAGGAGATGGGTCAGAGACTACACTGCTCTAACACAGCCAATTACAGGCTGGAAGGGAATTGGATCTCTCACAGAGTTTTGTCCACTTCTGCTCCTCTTTATGGTACAGTAAGACAGGTCCACAGGAAAGTAAATTCAGGAAAAGTTAAATCAAGGAACTTGTCTCAGACTGGGATGTCCATCACCCCAGTTAGATCTTCTTGCTCACTTGATCTTTCACTGGCAGGTCTTCCTTCTCTGTGATAAATCCACACTCCTTGGGCTCTCCACTGGGATAGGTAAAAGAAACCACTTCCTGTCTCAGTCTTGACCAGAGTCCTCAAGGAAAATAGTTTCCTTCCCTTCATTCCATGGTTGGAACTCAGCTCTTTAAAAGAGACAGCCTGGGTGTTATTCTACATTTAATATATAACTTTCTAATTTCCTCATAACAGTGTAAAGATTGAATCTTCCTGAACTTCTCTTAAGGAACTTCCCTTTCAAAACAGACTCTGTGACTGAAGCTTTTGCTTCATTCACCTCCGGGGCCCTTTGGCCCTGCTGGCCTCTGGCCCTCTGACTTTCCCCGCATTGGGCTCAAGGCCGAATCTCCCTCGGTTGAGGGTTAATTAGATCTGCCTTGGGAAATGGCGGGAAGAGGAGACTTATTTCAACTACAGTCAATAGTGTTATCCATATCAAGGCCATAATAGACAGTTAGAAGCAGCTGTGTAATCCCAACCATAGATTCTTCACTTGGCTGACTATTCTGGGACACTGTTATACTGAAGTTGAGTTTAGCAGATTCACCACAAACATCTGTGGGGCTCTTAGTGTTTCACTATTCACAATTTAAATATTACACTTAGGTGTTACCCACACACACTCAGCTTCAGCTACTCATATCACCAGGACCCTATTATAACAACTGTTGTAATGATTAAAATAGTTAAGATATCAATGATACTTGAAATACTTATCACAACCAATAAAGAAGAAATTAAAGCAATTGTTGGGAGTTATTTTGCCTAATTACATGCCAATAAATCTGACAATCTAAGTGGAATAGGTGAATAATTATAAAAATATAAACTGACCAGATTAACAAAAGAGGAAATAGAATACTTAAACAACGCCCTCACAGAAAAAGAAAATTGAAGAAACAATCAAAGAATTTCCTAAGAAAAAGGTCTCAAGTGAATTGTACCAAACTTTCAAAGATCAGTTGGTTCCAATACTATACAAGCTATTTGAAAAAAAAATTATGGAAGAAGTAATTCTTCCAAATTCCTTTTATGACACAAATATGATTTTTATTCCTAAACCAAGAAAAACTAAAACAAAAAGAAAACTATAGGCCAATATTGCTAATGAACATTTATGCAGAAATTTTAAATAAAATACTAGCAAGGAGATTATAGCATTATATTAAAAGGGTCATACACTATGACCAGGTGGGTTTTATGCCAGGAATACAGGGATGGTTCATTATTAGGAAAACTATCAATATAATTGACCATATCAATAATAAAACCAACAGAAAAAATGTGATTATCCCAATAGATGCAGAAAAAATCTTTTAAAAAATACAATACTGATTCAATTTAAAAACATTAGGTAACATAGGAATAAAAGGAGCTTTCCAACAGGGATGGACCTGTTCATATAAAAATATTTATAGTTGTACTTTTTGTGGTGGCATAAAATTGGAAACTGAGGGGGTGTCCCTGAACTGGGGAATAGCTGAACAAATTGTGGTATATGATGATGATGATGGAATACTATTGTACAATAAAAAAAAAATGAAACAGTTGATTCCTCTAAGAATTGGAAGGACCTACATGAACTGATACTGAGTGAAATAAATAGAACCAGGAGAACATTATACAAAGTAACTGAAACATAGTGGGATGATCAAATGTAATAGACTTCTCTACTAACAGCAATACAATGATCCAGGACAATTCTGAGGGTCTTATGAGAAAGAATGCGATCCACATCTAGAGAAAGAACTGTGGGAGTAGAAATGCAAAAGAAAACATAGGATTTATCACTTGTTTATTTGGGTATATTATTTGGGGTTTTGGTTTTAAAAGATTACTCTATTACACAAATGAACAATATGGAAATAGGTTTTGTAAAACCCAGTGGAATTGCTTGACAACTACAGGAGAGGGGAAGAAGATAACATGAATCATGTAACCTTGGGAACTTATGTGTAGATATGTTACTGGAAATAAAATAAAGGACAAATTTTTTTAAAAGGAGTTTTCCTTAAAATGATAAAGGGTATCTATCAAAAACCAATAACAATCATTATCTATAATAAGATCAGGAATTAATCAGATGATCATTATAACAACTACTATTTAATATGGTACTAGAAATGTTAGCAATAGCAATAAGAGCAGAAAAAGAAATTGAAGGAATTAGAATAAACAGTGAGGAAACAAAACCATCACTCTTTGAAGATGATATGATAGTATAAATAGAATACCCCAGATAATCAATCAAAAAACTAACATAAACAATTTACAACATTGGTAAAGTTGTAAGTTACAAAATAAACCCACACTATTTCCATTTATCACCAACAAAGTTCAACAGCAAGAGATAGAAAAGGAAATTCCATTTAAAATAACTGTAGGGGGTAGCTGGGTAGCTTAGTGGATTGAGAGTCAGGCCTAGAGACAGGAGGTCCTAGGTTCAAACCCAGCCTCAGCCACTTCCCAGCTGTGTGACCCTGGGCAAGTCACTTGACCCCCATTGCCCACCCTTACCACTCTTCCACCTATGAGACAATACACCAAAGTACAAGGGTTTTAAAAAAAAAATAACTGTAGACAATATAAAATACCTTAGGCTAGACTAACAAAAACAAATCCAGCAAGTATATGAACACAATTACAAAACACTTTTCACACAAATAAAACTAGAACTAAACAATTTTATAAATATTGTTATAGGTAGTCCAAGCCAATATAATAAAAATGACAGTCCTACCTATATGAATTTACTGATTCAGTGCCACACCATTCAAACTAACCAAATTTTTTTTTCTGAGAACTAGAAAAAATGTTATTACATTTGAAGAACAAAAGGTCAAGAAAGGGAGTTAATAAAAAAAAAAAAAAAGGAAAGAAGGAGATAAAGTCAAAGTGGACACAATCTAGAAATAAGGGGTGATACCAGAATTAGGGGAATTAGGAGAACATGGAAAAGTTTACCTGCCAGATTTATGGATAGAGGAAGAATTTATAACCAAACAAGATATAAAGAACATTATAAAATAGGTGAATTTGATCACATCAAATTAAAAAGCTTTTGCACAAACAAAACCAATGCAACCAAAATTTAAAAGGAAACAACAAAATTGGGGGAAACTTTTTTCCATAGGAGCATATGTCTCTGACAAAGGCCTCATTTCCCAAACATATAGAGAACTGAGCCATATTTATAAGAATACAAAAACAGGCTGTAAATGAGAAATGATCAGAGGATATGAACTGGCAGTTCTCAGATGAAGAAATTAAAACTATCTGTAATCATATGAAAAAATGCTCCAAATCACTATTGATTAGAGCAATGCAAATTAAAACAACTCTAAGATACCACCTTACACCTATAAGGTTGGCTAATATGACCAAAAAAGAAAATAACAGTTGGAAGGAATGTGGGGAAATTGGGATACTATTGATGGAACTGTGAATTGATACAACCATTCTGGAGAGCAATTTGGAATCATGTCCAAAGGGCCATAAAACTATCATACCCTTTGACCCAACAATACCCACTATGGGTCTATATCCCAAAGAGATCAGGGATAGAGGAAGAGGAACTACTTGTGCAAAAATATTTTCAGCAGTTCTTTTTGTAGTGTCAAAGAAATAGAAACTGAGGTGGATAAACAAGTTGTGGTTTATGGTTGTAATGGAATACTATTGCATCATAAGAAATGATGAATAAGATGGACCTGGAAAAACCTGAAAAGGCTTATATGAGCTGATGCAAAATGAAGTGAGCAGAACCAAGAGAACAATATATATAGTAGCAAAAATATTGTACAATGATCAACTGTAAAACAAGGTCCCAACATAATTCCAAGGGACTCATGATAAAAAATGCTATCTGAAGCCAAAGAAGGAACTGCTGGAATCTGATTACAGATCAAAGCATGCCATCTTCCACTTTATTTCCTTCATGAGTTTTTTTTTAATTATATGTATGATATGTGTCTTTTGTCATGGAATAAGGAATATGGTAATATGTACTTATGAAAACACTGCTGTCACCTATAACAGACCATTTACCACCTTGGCGAGGGGAAGAGAGGAATAGAGGTAGAGAACGTGATTTGCAAACTATCAGAAAACAATGGTAAAAAATCATTTCTACATGTAATTGAAAAAATAAAAGAAAGTAAAAAATGGGGGAAGAAAATAAAAAGGATCAAGCCAAAAAGAAAAAATGGATGGTGCCATTGCCATCTTTGAGGATCCACATCCCTTCCAACATTTGTCATTTTGCCCTTTTGCCAATCTGATGGGTATGAGATGATACATCAGAGTTGTTTTTGTTTGTATTTCCCTGATTTGTAAGAATTAAGAGCATTTTTTCATATACCTATATATGGCTTTGATTTCTTATCCCAATAATCAGGTTCTATACTGTTGTCAAATTTTACAAGGTTACTATAATCTTTTACTACTTCTTGTTTTATGTCTGTTCTGCTTCACTGATCTATTTTTCTTTTTCTTAGCCAGTACTGGATAGTTTTGATAATTACTGCCTTATAATACAGTTTAAAATTTGGTACTGCTCCAAATCTCCTTCTTTTGTTTTTAAACTTCTCCTTCCTTTATGTTTTTAAATTTTTAATTCTTTTGATATTCTTAATCTTTTATTCTTCCAAATTAATTTTGTTATTATTTTTTCTAGTTCAATAAGATAATTTTGTTTTGGTAATTTAATTGATATGGCATTGAATAAACAGAATAAAAACAATTAATATTTCTCTAATTATTTAGATCCAATTTTATTTGTGTAATAATTGTTTTATAATTATGTATTTTTTGGTTTATTTTGGAAGGTATACTCCCAAGTATTTCATTTTAGCTGTGATTATTTTAAATGGAATATCTCTTTCTAGCAGGACTTCATTAGTAATATACAAAAACGATGATCTATGTGGGTTTATTTTATATCTTATTATATTTTTGCAATTTTTTATTTTAAACATTTATTAATATTTATATTTTAGAAAATTAATATTAATATTTATAAATTAATGTTTATATTTTATTTTAAACATTTATTAATATTTATATTTTAGAAAACATGGTTACATGATTTATGCTCTTACTTTTCCCTTCACCCCCGACCTCCCCCCTCCCCTGGCCGATATGCATTTCCACTGGTTTTAACATGTGTCATTAATCAAGACCCATTTCCAAATTGTTGATAGTTGCATTGGTGTGGTAGTTTCGATCCCCAATCATGTCCTCATCAACCCATGTATTCAAGCAGTTGATTTTTTTCTGTGTTTCCTCTCCTGCTGTTCTTCCTCTGAATGTGGGTAGCG
>NC_058132.1:400349420-400400653 GCF_016433145.1 Gracilinanus agilis
ATATATATATATATGTATATATATATATATATAGTTAAAGAACCAAGTGTTATAGGTAATTTTAGGGTAGGATAGAAATTTAAGATAGGAAGCAGACAAGCTAAAAGCAAATCCCTTAAGTGGACAACTTACAGATAGCCTTTCCTCCCTGGCGTTCCCTGGATTTTACTGGCTGAGCAAGGATTTGGTTCCTGTGCCCTGAAGTCATCAAAGGATCAGCTTGGACCAGTGTGTGAGAATCCCAATCTTCCAGCCCTCTTCAGCCTCAGCCAGGGTTGCCTGCCTGCCTGAAGTTAGCTTAGCAGGGAAGCAGGGAAGCCGGCTCAATCCTTAAGATTCCATTGACAGTTGGTACTTCCCTGAAAGTTAGAAAATACCTCACCCACTTTCTTTACCTTAAAACCATTAAATCTTGTTTTATATATTTCCTGTTGTTCCTCCTCTCAACCACTTGAACCCACATTAAGATATTTGTCATCCCTGGTTAGTTTGGTGGACAGTTAAAACTGCCAACTGTCAGTTACCCCAGCTTGTGTATTTCCTCTGTCATTCCCCATTCCCCACAACCCCTGTGTGGTTTATTCAGTGTATCTAGTCATTCCTTTCCCTTGTGGGGAGTAAGTGTGTCCCTTGTTGTGTTTGGCACCCTGTTTGACCCACCTGCTTATTTCACAAGGAACCAACGGAGACGGGAAACAAATTCCCTAGGCACTGCCCCCCCCCCCACACCCCCTCTGGAAAATTAAGAAACTACAGTGAGTTCCTGAGATGTGATGTGTGAGAGCTAGTGGTTGGAGAAAAGAGATTATAAGTGGAGACTGAAAGGTTTTTGGGAGGTTTCTGGCTGGAGTGTGGAGGCTGGATAAATCCTTATTGGAGGTTAGCTTCAATCCATCATGGCAACCAATAGATTAGTACGCTAAATCTCTCTCTACCTCTTTCCTACCTTTCCCTCTCTTTACTACTCATTACTTTAGTTTAATAAAGTTATTAAGCTACTATAAGCCTCATAATTTTAATTATTACAGTATCCTAGGTCTTCTTTCTCTATGCTTCATAAGTTTAGCTAGCAGTTCAGTCATGTCCAACTCTTTGTGACCTCATTTGGGGTTTTATTGGCAGAGATCCTGGAGTGGTCTGCCATTTCCTTCTCTAGCTCATTTTATGGACGAGGAAACTGAGGCAGACAGGGTGATGTGACTTGCCCAGGGTCACACAGCTAGGAAGTGTCTGGGGCCAGATTTGAACTCAGGAAGTCTTAGCTTGGCACTATCCACTTATTAGGATTAATCAATAGCTAAGGACAGGATAAAGAATACTGAGTAAGGTTTCTTTAAGGCCAGAGAGATTCTTGGGAAGTGTGATAGTTGGAATTCTGGGTAGTTAGAGTCAGTTGGTGTTTTCCAACTGCCAACAGCCTCCTGGTAATTTTTGGCCTAGAAGAAGGCTGGTTTTTCTGTTCCCTGGAACACTGAAAAAATCCAGTGGCAAGAGAAGGAGAACAGGTTAGAGTATCTGGAATAAATTTGTGGGGTGTGATAATGAGATTAAATCTACCCTGCCCATCTTTAGATTTAATCACCAAAGGTGAAAACATCTCTACTTAACTCACAAGTTGGGAGGTCTGTGACCCATGTGTGCTAGAGTGAGTGACAAATCAGAATTTACTGACTACCTCCTGGGCAGTCCTAAGAAATGTGTCTGTTATGATTGGACACATAAACTAGGAGGAAGGCACAGGAAGAGATGCATAAGAAGCCCCTTTAAAAAGGAAATTCAGTGAGTTCAGTGGGGCTTTTGGGTTCATTTCTTGGATCTGAAGGAGCTCTTCTGGTTCATGGCTTGGACTTGGTGGAGTTCTGGAACCGGGACCCTGAGACCTTGGTGAGACTGTTCTTAAATCTTTCCTTTGGAATTCCACGTGGTGAGTGTAAAGACTGAATCTTCCTGAACTTCTCTTAAGGAACTTCCCTTTCAAAAGAGACTCTGTGACTGAAGCTTTTGCTTCATTCACCTCCGGGGCCTTCCGGCCTGCCTCGGCCCTCAGCTCAAGGCTTGGCCTTTTCCAATTGAGGATTAGTTAGATCTGCTTGGGTAAAACCAGGGACCTAAGTGAATTATTTAGTTTGTTAGGTTATTTTACCTTATCCTTTCTCATTTTCTTACTTTCTCTCTATCTTCTCATTTGTAAATAAACTTCCATAAAAGTAATTTTGACTTGAGGTTATTCTTTAATTGGGAATTGATAATTATTCAATTCCCTTGCAACCAAAGCTTTTAATATTCACCCAATCAAAACCCCTTTTTACTCCTTACAGGGGGAAATGAACTGTAAGAGAAAGAGAGAGAGACTGTTTTTCTTTTGAGTGGCTGCTGAGAGAGCTAGGCCATTTTGCAGCCTGGTCAGGTCTAAAAAGCCTAGCTAGGCTGGGAAGGGCTGGCAGTGGGCAGAGAGTAAGAGGACTACCAACTCTTTCAAAGCTGAAGATTTAAAGAGATAGTAAATATATAATTAAGAGGATGAGTAATTAGCATAAGGTTATTTAGTAGTTTTTTACTAAAGTTATATAGTTTTATAGTTTTTTTAGCGATAGATAAGGAGTTTTAAGGAAGCTTGAGTTTCTGGGGAAGGAAGACAGCAGGCTAGAGGGAGTGGTGAAAAGCTTAGTCCCCTTTTAGATTAGAGAATCTTAATCCTCAAAACCTTTGTTTACCTTTCCTTACCCTTAATAGTTAGAGGTTTTTTTATATCTGTCTCTAGCCATTATCCTCACACAGGCCCAAACCAGATACACAGAGCTTCAGTAGCCATAAGCAGTAAAGGAGATACTGTATCCCAATTCCCCCTCTTAACATTCCTAACTGTTCCTATTATAACATTCCAGCCATTAATGTTCCTAACTGTTCCTATTTGTTATACACTGCACCACCTAGCTGGCTTAGGGGATAAGTACCAAATTTACATAGCAAACTTCTCCTCTCCCTTCTGAGCACAGTTCTATATCTCCAATTGTGTGGTAGTCATCTCCAACTCAGCATGTCCAAAATGAAACTTAATCTTTTTCTAAACTCTTCCCTCCTCTTAACTTCTGCAAGTAAGGACATTGTTCTTCCAGCCACTCAGGTTTGCACCCCAAGTATTCTTTGGCTTTTTTCAGTATCTCCAATCAGTTGTAGAGACATCCGTCGTTTCTGCAGTATCTTGTATCTGGCACCTTTTTGCTCATGCTACAACCAACACAACTCAGGCCCTCATCACTCCTCACCTAGCCCATGTGCAGAAACTCCTAATGGAGCTTCTTTGCATAATTCTGTCCTCATTGATCCATCTTCTACACCAGTGATTCACAAAGTGGGCGCCACCACCCTCTGGTGGGTGCTGCAGTGATCCAGGGAGGCAGTGATGGCCACGGGTGCATTTTGGGGCGGTGAATAACTGTAAGGAGGCGGTGATAGTATGTGACAGGGGGCGGGCGCTAAGTAATATTTTTTCTGGACAGCAGGCTATAGACCAAAAAAGTTTGGGAACCACTGATCTATACGAATGGCAAGCTGAAATCCCTTTATTTCTGTCTGTCCAGACCACACCTCTGCTCTAAGATCCAACCGCTCCCTTCTAGGGGAAGGTACGAACCCCTTTGTTGGGCATTTTAAAGCCCTCGTACTCTGGTTCCAGGTTCATTAGATTTTCCATTTCAGTTAGAGTGGCGGCATCCCTTATTCCATCTCCTGCTTAAGTGCCTTTTCATGAGTTCTCCCCTTTACCAGTGCCTCTTGGAAGTCCAAGGCTCTTCCCTACTACCTCGCAGTTGTTAATGTTCCTCCATCTCTGCCCTCTTCATTATTTTATTCATCATATACATATCTATCTTGCTACCTCCTCATCTCTCTATCCTCTATCCATCCCTCATCTGTCTGTCTGTCTAACTATTGTGTATCTACTTAGTTGTTTACTTGCATCCCCAGAGCAGAATGTAAGTTCCTATAGGTTGGAGACTGTCCTATTTTTGTCTTTATATTCTCAGCACCTAGTACATAATTAAGGGGCTTAGTAAGTAAGTGCATGTTGAACACAGGTGCTTAATAAATGTTTATTGACTTGATTGAGTTGATATGAACCCCAGTGATTCTCCATATCTAGGCTCCCATAGCCCTCTCTCTGGGTCACATCTTTTGCCCCCTTAAGATAGTTTAATATAAATCAAGTCTTTGTGAAAAAGAATTAGATAGGAAGACATTACCTTTGCCAGTTCCCAGGGGTCAAAAGGCCAGCGCTCAGGCTTGCAATTTCCCCAGTAGATGTCTCCATTTCTGTTGGTGTGATGTTTCAGAATCTCCCTTTTCCATTCTGTGCACAACTGACACTGAGGCTGAAACTAAAAGGGATGAAGAAAGGAAGGAAAATGATATACAGAGGTCAGAGTAATTCCAGATGCACAGTGCTTGCTTGGCAGGTAGCCAGCATGTAGTAGGTGCTTCATAAATGCTTGTGGACCAAGCAGGTATTTGCTATCACTATTCAGTTCCCAAAGATCACCCTTATATTTGGAAGGGACTGGGGAGGCATCATCGAGTCCAACCTCCTTATTTTATAAAGAAAATGTGGCCCAGGTATTGCTACTTGTTTGCACAGCTAGGAAAGGTCAGAGCTTGGAGTTGGGCATGGGTTCTGTGACCCCAAATACAGTGCTCTTTTCCCACACTAAGCACCTTAGCTAACAGCTGAAAAACAAGTTGGCTTGGGGGGAAGACTGGCTGTTTTTCAGTATCTGATGAGCTGTTCATTAAAGTCCCCTATGAGTGGCCTCTGATGAAAAATTTACTCACCAAATGCTGGGCAAGGTTGTCCACAGTACTTCCACCTAGTCCCTGTCTCATCCATGGAGAGGGGTAGTAAGTGTCACTGACCACCTGCTTCCCCGGACAAGCAAGCCTCTACCAGGGAAGATGATGAATGAATATAGGACCTGGGGCTCTGTCTTGGGCTTGAATAAGGCTAAATCGGTTGACAAGCATTTATTAAGGATCTTTTAACATGCTAAACCTAGGTTGCTCAAAGAAAGGAGGTCCTCTCAAGGAGCGGTAGTTTAATGAAGGATGTAAACTTGGTACAAAGGTTAAAATGAGATGTACATCCAGGACAACTGGAGCAATCAACAGGTATTGAGGGGAATTGGAAAAGGTTTCTTGATGGGATTTTAGCTGGGACTTGAAACATGCCAGAAGATAGCAATGAGGAGGAAGAGTACTGCAGAGATAGGGTGAAAATGTCCAGTTTAGAGATGGAGTGCCCGTTGAGGAGCAGCAAAGAGGTCCGTGTCACTGGAGAGCAGAGTAAGCATATATGGGGCTAGAGGCAGGGGAGAAGGAGGGCATAAAAAGGCTGGAAAGGTAGGAGGGGGCGGGGTGTAAAAGGCTTTGAATGCCTCCGGAGGTGAGGGGTGCTGATGAAGTTTGCTGACGGTAAAGTAAGGGGTGACAGTCAGATCTGACAGGATTCAAAGACGGTACCTAGGTTGCCAGTTTCGGTGTCTGGAAAATGGTGGTGCCCTCCACAGTCATAGAAAAATGAGGAAGAGGGTAGGGGTAGGGGAAAAGGGGTAGGAAGAGAACAAGCTCAGTTCAGAACGGGCCTTTTAAGATGTCTATGAGACATCCAGTTCGGGATGTCCAAGAGGCAGTTGGAAACGTGAGTTTGGAGGTCAGAAGTTAGATTTGGTCAGGTTAAGAGCTTGATCTCTTGAAGTCTCTAGGAGCTGCTGAAAAGTGCAATAGTCTGGGGGGGTTGGGGGGTGGTGGTAGTGGGAGGATGTCTGACATCTGAAAGCAAGATTCTTTGCTTCCAAAGGCAGGACAATCGCCAGTGCTAGAGATGATGTCTGGGGTCCGTCACTTCCTCGGGCCAACTTTGCTACCTCCGTCGGATCGGAGGTCCAGAAAAGCTGGGGACGTCCCTTCACGAAGGGTGCGAGTGGGAAGAGAACGCGGCCAGAGTGGGAAGGGAAATGGAGAAGGTGGTGGGGCGAGTAAGCGCTGCCCCAGGACACCCTTCTCACCTGCCGAGCACGGGGGGTGCAGCGCACGCTTCCGAGGCAAGAGGCGTGGGGGCCCAGGCTGGGAATCGCAGCTAGGATGCGCCGGTGGAAAGCTTCCACTTCGGCGCGGATGAAGTCCTGCAGGCAACTCCGCAGCAGCAGCAGGCAGTGCCCCGCCTTGACCCAGTTCTTGTACTCCGCGCTGTTGAGGCGCACGGTCAACTCCGACAGCACCATCCGCGCGAGCCCTAGAGGTGTCCTGGGAGTAGCGTGGAACCACTGTGCGCATGCTCGTCCTTTTGGTTCCGAGGTACTGGGGAGGAGTCAGCCACCCCTAACTAACTCGGGCGCTCCAGGTCCCCGGCTTGGTTTCGCCCTTTCCTCGATCTTCCCGCCCCTTCACGCCCTCCGGTCGTGCGGGGTGCTGTATGTGTCCTGCCCAGTTCCTGGGGGTAGCGGTCCACCTGGGCTACGCTTGGGCCTCTCTCACTTCCAAATCCCTCCGCCTGGTTGGCTCGAGACGCTCCTATCCGTTGGAAAAATTCTGTCGCGTTGGTTTCCTTGTTTTGTCGTAAGGTTTAAACCCTGCTCTGAGGATTTGTTTTCTTTAAAAAATCCTTTTAAATGGACCTTTTGCTTTCACATTCTTTTTTTTTTTTTTTTTAAAGAATATTGTCTCCGTCCACAGCTACAAAAGTTCAGGGGGTGGGGAGCTGGGGGTAGCGGTTAAGCAAAACTAGGTTACACAGCCTCAGTATAATAGGGTTTGTGATATCCTACACCCAATGCCCTCCCCTCCCCCTTTCGAAAGAGAAAGAATGCCCTTTTCATGTGACTCCTCCCTCCTAGGCTTTGGCTGGGATTGTGGATTTCAACTGTGGCATTGCCACAGGGACGGTTTGGGTTAAAGAAAACCCTTGGGGGAGGGGCTCTGTACAGCCTCTAGGTAGGTAGTATTTGAAACGAATGTCTCATTTGTATTCCTCGCTCCCAAGCCTAACTCAGAAGCTCTTAACGTTTCAAAATTTTCTGTTGTTTTTTTCCTGGCTATTCCTCTCTCGGATTCTCTGTGCAAAGGACAATTAGATACTAGTTGTATTAAAGACACAAAGCAACTCTAGTTTGTTATGCCCACCTATCCAAACCTTACCCCCTCCTAATCTCATCCCTTGGAGGGACTAAACTCGAGTCTTCCGAGCAGCATTCTGAGATCTTTTGGACTCAGCAGTGGTTTTAACACCTACTTTCTGTCAACACTTCTCTTACATCCGGAAATTGTTAACATTTTCATGTTTGTGTATCTTTCTCCCACTGGATACTTATATCTGTTTTGCTGGCTAAGGAAATAGAAAAGCACCTCTAGGGCCATGTGTTATCTGTGAAAGTAAGATTGACTAGAAGTTCTCTAAAATTCCTTCCACACACTTCTACAAGTCTGGTTCTGAGCTAGGATAGTGACTTTCCCAGACTAGATATTACTAGATATTTAACTAGATACGGGCCTTTTGTATCCATTGAAAAAACATTAGCCACTCCCAAGTAATCCAGCCTGGAACTCCTCCTTTGTAGAATATTGCCCATCCTTTTATTTCTAATATAATCCCTTCAGGATTCTCCTACAAATAACGGATTTTTTAGTAACTCTTTGGGCATTTGTACTTGTTTTTGTACATGGTCGGTACTTGAGGTGTCCACATTTTTCTCTCTCCCAATAAAGCATTGCATTTTAATGGATGATTCTCCCTGGTCTTAGTTTGAAAAAGTGGTTTAAAGAGGGTATACCTTGATATTTCAAGGTCCCCTTAAATTTCCACTTCACAAACTCATTCTCCTAAACTTGCTCCTAACTTTCCAGTTTCTGTTGACAGCCAGAATTATTTTTGATGCTACTCTTCATACATGGCTAGTTACAAAGTCATATCTTCGCTTTGCATCATTTCCTCCATGTCCTCTTCTCTTATGTCGCCATCACTCAATGTAGAGCCTTGTTATTTCTCACCTATGCTATTTTAATGGTCCCCCACCCCGCCTACGCGGTAAGTAAGGCCCCCCCACCCCCACCCCGGCAGCTTCAGTCCATCTGCTAGAGAACTGCCAAAACAATTGTCCTAAGGCACAGGTGTGACCATAACACTTACCTCACAAATATGAAGTGGTTCCCTTACCTCTGGGATAAAAATCCTCAGACTTAACATTTAAAACTCTGTTCTGCCTCTTAATCTAGATTTCCAACTTTATTTTACATCATTCTGCTTCCTCTTTAGATACCTTAGAGCTCTGATGGCAAACCTATGACAGGCACAGCCTGGCTTGTTCAATTTGTTTTTCTGAAATGGGATTGTTGAAGTATTCTATTTCTTCTTTTATTAATCTAGACAATTGATTTTTTTGTAGATATTCACCCATGTCACCTAGATAGTCGTATTAATTACCATATAATTGGGCAAAATTGTTCTTAATAATTATCTAAGCCAGGAGAACATTATACACAGAGATGGATATACTGTGGTACAATAGAATTTGAAATGTTTAGTCTATAAAGCCATTTTTGATCACATGGGGCCGCATGCTGAGTTATATTTTTTTCTCGAAGTTACACACCATCGAGTTATGCTTGTTTTTTTTGGCGAATTTTGACACACCAAGCTCAAAAGGTTGCCCATCACTGCCTTAGAGTTTCAGAACTCTGTCTGATCCCCCTCCCTCTTCATCTCTTAGAATCCTTAGGCTTCCTTCCAGCCTTATCTAAGGTGCTACCTCCTATTGAGGAGCCTTCCCTAATCTCCAGGCTCTCCAAGTTGTCTTTCTCCCCCTCATATTACCTAGTATTACTTATGTTCCTGTTGAATTTCTTCAGCAACATCTAAGAAGACAAAAATCTCCTTCCTATCAGTGCCTTACACATACTATCTAGCAGACATTTCAGCTCCCTGAGGGCAACCAGCTTGGTATGTTTCACAGGAGAAATTCAATAAACATTTTTCTTGATGCCTTCCAGGGCTTTTGAGGAAAGAGGGAAAAAAAAATTTGTCATATTCTTAGGAATAGAAAATGGCCCCAAACTTTTTTTGAGTTGCCTCACATCCATTTTTTAAATGGTGTTTGTATTTTTATAATTTATTGCCAGTTTGTCAACTTTTTTTAGGGGGGAAGGGGCAGAGAGGTATCTTCTCCTTTAAGTTTGTTGCTTCTAATTGCTATGGACCTAAAGGTCAGTAATCAAATTTATTAAAATTATGTCTAAAAGAAGAATAAGATAACTGAAGGAGGATCTGAGACTGTCCTAAGATTGTCCAGAAAATTTTTGTCATTATCTGACTCTTTTCTCTAAACAGACACATACAATTGTAGAGCTAAATATTTTTATCAGTGGTTTCCCTTGGTCTAGACACTTCTGAATTTTTAAAATCGAGTGATGCAGAAACACTTCATAGAAAACTTCCAGAAATATCTCTGTGTATTGTTTTTAACCACAACCTCACCCTTGATCTTATTCTTTGTGCCTCCATATAATATCCATGCATGTAGCCCCTTCCTTCTCTACTAACAAATGAAAATGGGTTGGAGGATCTTGGAGCACGGGGGAAAGAAATAAAGGGGAACGATTTTCACTTTGGTCTCCATTTTCCCATTCTGTTCTTTATATTAATGGGGCACAGATTTTTTTTTACACTTTTTATATTGATAAGTCATACCAAGAAAATACTATGGGTGCTTAAAAATGTAATGAAATGCTGTAGGCATTTCTTCTGTTGATTCCATCTACAGAGCAAGGTAAAAAACTACTGGCTCCTTGTAGTTACAGGTACAGGTCCTTGATTCCGAGTAACTGAGTAATTCCTTAAGTTCTTAGAAGCTAACATATTGAGCATAGCCCATGGAAAAAAACTAAGCTAACATCTGTGCCCTGACTGTTGTTAGTGGCTATATTAAACTGCTCCTTGCATAACTGGCCATGAAACCCCTTAAATAATTTATGTGGATTGTTTCTCTTCCGTTATGTATAATAGTAGATTCCAATCTTATCTCCATCTATAGAAGTTGAACCAAGAAAGGGATACTCAGTGTTGGTAATATTCCTTTTGTACAAATCTAGAATAGCTGATGTCTAAAATAAATTTTAACGTTTACAGAGCAATTTCCATAGGTTATAGAATTTGATCCCGATTATAATCCTAAGGCTACTCCAATTATTTTATTAGCACTAATATAGCCTATAATCTACTTACATATAATAAATAGAACTTGTACATTACATAATATTAGAATAGCTATTCTTAATAACTGTTCAAATGAAAGTATAAATGGATACTGAATGAATCCATATTTCTAAGCAAAAGTATTAATGTAGTCTTTACAAAGAGACCTTCATTTTATATAGTGAACAGATTAATGGATTTGGAGTCAGAAGGCCCTGGTTAAATTTCTCCTCTCCCATTTATCTGTATCTGACCTTGGGGAAAGTATACCTTCTCTGTACCTCAGTTTCCTCATCTACAAAATGAGTTCATTGGCCTATATGGCCTCTAAGGTCATTTTCCATAACTTGTCAAAGTCCCACTATGAAGCTATGTTCACAGAATATTTCCCCTATTACTTACAGAAGACAGCAAATGCATTTTCTGTTACTAAAATCTCCTTGCCACTGCTTTAACTAATTTAAATGCTCAACGTAATGAATACTAAGGATTTGTATGATTAGTTAAAAATGTATATGGCTACTCAACAAGTATTTACATTTATGCCTTTATTTGGCTTAGGAGCTGTCAAACAAGCAGAGTTCAGCTTCTATTACTTAAAGGTCCCTCTTCTCATAACTGTTTCTTAAAATAGCAAAATAAATTCTCACATTTTAGCAGATATTTAAAATGTAGCAATAAATCTCATTTCAACTAAGTCAATAAGCAGCTAATATAAACGAGGGTATTGCCTAAAGCATCAAGCATCTTCAGCAAAAATAACAGAGAGGTGAAGTGTTGATTCTCTAAAACTTAAGGTACCATTTTTGTTCAGTATTTGATAGTATTTAAATTGTATTGTAAGGGAATTTAAAATTAAGGCCAAAGGCATTCACTACCTCTAATCTTTATCTACCTCCAGGAAAAATTCATCCTAGCTGCTGTCACTCATCACTAAGCAGGAGCAAAAAGCTCAGGATATCCTGTGTTTTCTCATCACTGAATTTAGAAGCCTAGACTTATGAGCTTTTATTTTGTAAGTATCCCTCATTGGAAGAGATGGATTCCAGCAAGATTTACTGCAAAGGAAACTTCTGTGAAGTAAATTGTCCTTTTGATTTACACTATAAAATCAGATTGCTGCACTGTAAAAAAAAAACATGGCATAGCGATATGGTAACATCACATTTAAGAATGATCTAAGGCATTTAAAAGGAAAAATAGTTTTTAAATAAGAGTAACTAAAGTACTCAAAATAGTAAAAATAATACTGCGCTAGAAGTTATAAATGAAAAAAAAAACACCCTCTTTTGTGCCCATGGAAATCTACATGTAAGGTTAAAAAACCCAATAGAACAGAGTTAATCCCATATTGGTATCCTACATCCTCAAACTGATGTTACCACTATTTTAAGGATGAGAGAAAACCGAAGGAAAATGAAGTTAAAAGAAGAATTAAATAAAGGAAAATATAAGTCACCAGGAGAAAGGTCCATAATAGCCTCAAGGTTGGGTGAGAAGCACAGCAATATCAGGAGGCGAAAGTAAAAGAAGCCTTAGAAGGAAGACAAAGGAAAAGGTCTTGAATCTGATTTAGAACTTAATGGAGATCAAGAAGTGTGAGAATAAACTGAGGGGAACTATGTTTTTCATGACATGTGAGTCACAACAGGTAGCATGCTGGAATTTGGGTATTTAGTAGCGATGGAAGCCCAATCAACCTATGTAATTTAAAAAACAGAATTAGACAAATTATTCAAAAATATACAGGAAGATCTTATGTTGATTAGTTAATTTAGCATAATACCATTTCTAAATTTTCCCAATCTAAAATCACTAGACATTTTCTCTCCTTTTAGTCAAATCATCAAGCCGGTAAAAAAGAAAATGGCATTTACTCACTACCATTATCATGGCAAGAGAACAAATGGAATCAAGTGGGGTTTGTTTGAGTGAAATAAATTTCTTCCAAGGCTGCAATATCTTAATGCTATTTCTTGATTTTAGAAATAAAGTATTTCCCACTGATGCCATGGCAAAATGTCTTGTGAACTAATTTTATCCAATGGGAAAATTTCCACTTTCTCAATGGATGAAAAATATTAATGCAATATTTATAAACCACAGTCATATGTAGCACTCAGAAATTCCTACCCGCTCAAGCCCTACAAAAAAGAGCCATGATTTGGTGAAGATAAACTATGAGAAGCCATGAAGGTTCAAAGAAAAGGAAACTGGCTCAACTCCAAGGTATATGATCAAGTATTTGTGGTCAAGTTTCATATATTATTGCAAATGAATGCTCCCACCAAGTTAAAGGTCATGGGAGGAAATGAGTTTATATAGAGTTTATACACACACATTAGTACTATTATTCTTTTTATAACCTAGTTTTATTAAATATTGCTTCCTTGGGATATGTTTATAACAACTCCCAGAACATTTTCATGTAAGGATTCAAAGCGGTCATATTAAAATACAGCTTCAATATAAAGTTTATCACAGTTTTACAGTATTCAAAATGACAGACCTGCCTTTAAAAAAAAAAGACTATTACACCCAAAACATAAGAAAACAATTAAATAAACAAGTTTGGCATTTTTCATAATTTTTGTAGTATAAAACAGAATATTAAATCTATTACTGGCAAGCTGACACTGACCTATTATCTAGTTTGAAATGTGTCCCATTTAAACACACTATACAAGATCACTGTACAAAAAGGTTGATGCGCATTTTGATGAAAGAAGTGCATCCCTGAAAGTTTTTTTTTTTTGCCAGTTTAGTATATTTATCTCTTTAAAAAAAAAATCATGTCAAAATGTCCTCCTTTTCCTTTTTAAACAGAAGGCTTATTTCAGATTTTTTTTTGTTGTTTTGTTTCATTTTTCAGCCTTGTTTAAAAACAATAGTGTCTATGGACGCCCACCAGGGGGCAGTGTAAGATTAGCCATTAAATCACGAACAGCTGGGAATATTGTGCATTCACCTGTAACAGAGAAAAATGTTAATTAGCTATTCGCAACATAGGAAAGAGGATCTTAATACAACTGGTGCTGGGGGTAGTGTTTACCTTGTAAGTAGTATTAAGAAATTGGAAAGTGAGAGAAACTTACTTTTTAATTGTCCAGATTATAAGTGTCATCAATAAGGTGATATTTGGGGTTTTAAAAGGAGTTTCAAGTCAATTCACATGTAGGGTTTTAATTTTTAGGAATACCGAGTCAGATCATCAACAATGAAAATTTTCCATGGTAAAGCTTTTGCCTGGATTAGACCTTAATATAAGTTACGTTTTAAGGCCATACTTGTTTCTAACCTTTGAACCTAGCAAATAAAAGGCTATTTATCCTAAGTGTTGATACCTTACCTATAACATTAATGTGATGTTGCAAAATTTTCATTAGGAGCCTGCTAGCATTGCTTAGGAAATCCACTGGGGTTTTCAACAATACTTCAGGTAAATTGGTCATCCTCGGGCTCATTAGTTTTAAAGATACATAAACATGCCCTATTAAGTGAAATCTCTATCAAAACATTCCTCAAGTACTGTAACCATTAAGTGACTGAGAAAGAATTTTTCCCTAGAATGCAAAATGTGAGAAATGTTTTGAAGTTGTGATGTGTTGTTTAATGTTCTTCTGTCCCCTCTGCCCTGCCCAAACAAATCAGAAGTTGCTAGTCTCAGCTATTTATACAGACTAGTCTACTTTCACACATGTAACACCCTAAAAGAAAACTGAATCAAATATTAGATGTGGTTAGCTGTACTAAAATGATTTTTGGTTACTTTTAACTTAATTTTTAATCCCTAGAAATGGAAAACTAGATAGGAAACTGGAACTTGAAAGTTTAAACTATATATTTAAAAATTCTCTTTTAGAATGCAAGCAATTTCTAAACAGCAAAAAAGTCCGTTTTTATATTCATGATATAAGTTTTTAAAAATAAAAATAAAAACCCTTCCCTTCCCTTTTAGAATCAATACTATGTATTGGTATAAGGCAATGGAGGTTAAGTGACTTGCTAAGAGTCACACAGCTAGGGTATGTCTGAGGCCAGATTTGAGCTCAGGACCTCCAATCTTAAGGTCTGACTCTCAATCTAGAGCTACCTAGCTGCCGTCCCATAGAGTGTATATAATTTTTGTAGTTATTGAAAAGTCATCAGTTAATACTCAGTTAATGCTCAGTTAATACAAGTTCAAATCATTCTCTCCCCACCCCAAGAAAATATAATTTTAAATTCTACAAAATATAGTAATGACACTCATCAGCCTGTGAAAAAATGAAGTTTGTTATGAAATCGTTGGGTCAAAGACTCTGCTAGCATTCAATCTTGATTCTTGAAGAATTCTATTTTTCGCCCAAAGAGGTGATAAGCCAAAGGAAGAAATGAAGATAGCAATATGAAAGTTGAGGAAGTCTTGCGATAAATGAAGCATAACCCTCCCTACTGCTACTATATTTCTTAAATTCTAATTCAATTAAAACTTGAGAGGCAGGAAGAAACTATTGTGGTTACTTCTGAAATGGAAAAAAAACACCACCTTTTTAAAATCCCTTAGTCATGAGCATGCATAATATGGGAAACCACAATTTTTCCATCACATAAAAAAACTGATATGTAATAAAATATAATTTCTTCACTGGTTCCTAGAAAAAATTTTGATAAATAACCTGAACAAAAATATGTTGAATATAGTCTTTGGGAGAACAGTTTTACTTCATTTAAAACTGTAAATTGCTGTCCTATTCAGATAACAGAGAATCTTCTTTGGGAATAAGTCAAATGGAGGAAAGTTCTCTCTTTCTGAATTGAACAAAATTTTTTTAAACAAAATCTTAACACTGCCAGAAGTCAGAAATTTTAAATTGCATGCTATAAAAAAGTAAAAATTAAAGGGTTTTTGACATTTAATAACATTCTGGTTTCCATGAAAATGTTAGGTTTCAGAGCTTCACTGAGCACTTGGTGAAAATGTTCACTTGCACCCAATCTGACACTTACATAAGAAGCCCATACAGCAGTGATGCTAGTTGTATCAGCTTTTATTCTTCACAAAACATTTGAATATACAGAACTTTTAAAGATTATTCTATTTATCTGTTATTCATCAGCCATGAAATATGATAAAGAAACATGCATTTCAACTTTGTGAGTTACAGAGCAAGTATCAGTGCTGGGGGAAGAAGGGCTATCAAGAATTTTGTTGTCCTAACTACAGTCCTCTGGCAACACGTGCTATACATAGAACTTTCTGGTAGCATATATGGGGACAGTCCCCTTATTAAATCATGAACAAAAGTAAAGTCTTGGCAGCAGAGAGATGAACAAAAATAACAAAGTGAGGAAAGAGATAAAGTGAAAGGCAGACATTAAAGGGGTCACAACAAAGAGAAGTGAGGAAGAGGGCGCTCTCATCAGAATCTTAAGACCCATGTAACAAAATACCATCTACATGGTCATGTACCTTGTCGCGGTGGATTCATCTCTGCAAACCTCTTTAGAATGTTGCTAACCATCATGGGTGCAGCAACAGAAGAATTCTGTTGTCGGGGAATGTCTGCTTGTTGTGTTGTACCTGAAGCCATGTCATAAATAATTGGAACAATAATGCTAACAGGCTCCTGGGGAGGTACTGATGTTTTCTGAGTTAGCTGAAGCTGTAGGCAGGGACACACAGACAAAAGAAAGAATTAAAATATTTAATGAGATAAAAGAAAATGTCTTAAATTTAAGAAAGTTGCTATTACTTTACAAAGAAAGTGAGATAATGTATATTCACTTGAATTCTTTAGTTTCTAAGAGAAGCTTAAAACATGCTTGCTTTAGAGGGGTCATGTCTAAATTAAATACTGCCAAGACTCAACTTCCTCTTCCCATACTGGCTTCAAAAATAATGAATTTCTATTATTCCATTCTAACACTCATTTATGTGAGAGGTATTGGGGATACAAAGATACATATGACACAGGTGCTCTCCTGCAGCTTACCATCTAATTGTAAGACAAGTATAACTGCTACTCAGAGCTGACAGGACATTCTGGTGGAGTTACCTAGGTGGTATCTGGAAAGAAAAGGACTAGAAGTTTGGAGGATATATTTGGGATGCTTAATGACAAATGAAGCAAAGGGAAGGATGGGGATGTCCAAGAAATAATTAGAAGAGAGGGCATGGGTCTGCATTGGGAAATAAGGAAAGTTATTCCTGTAGAGTCATGAAGGCACAAGATAGACAGCAAGGGTTGAATAGATCAAGGTGTGGAAATAGAAGATCAAATGCCAACTTATTATAGTCTGGACTTCATGCATGAAATTCAAGCTTTTGAAATGTGGAAAACTAGATTTATAATTTGGTCCTCTGTTTGCATAAGGGGCATAATTTTACTTAATCACCACAAAAATGCCTCATTTACCTCCAATCACTTTTAATTCAGATATTGGATAATACTTACAAAAAATAGCATTTTGGATTTGAGTACTACAGCAGGTGTCCCAGGAGGTGCAATAGGTGGTGCACTGGGAGGAATTGTAAGACAGAATTGCACATTCCATTTCAGTTGTGTAGCTTGATCAGGGAACTATATTTGGAAATAAAAAGAAAGTAGCTGATAAGGGTATGCAAATTGTATTCTAGTATGGCGCCTCTATTTGGCATTAGATGTTCTAATCTTTTAGACTATTTCAAGCATTCATTATAAGATGATCACAAAAATGTTATTTTCTATACCTTAATGAATTTACAATTTGACAATTATGGATTAACATACAATTACATTATCTATTCCCTGCTCTAAACATAAAATCTTGAAATAGTTTTCCTCCACATACTTCTCTTGTAAACTAAAAAGTTCCTCTTGATCAGGAAGTCCAAAAACTATTCTGAAAATTTGGTTAGGGCAACTTAAGATATGTGAACAACTACCTCAAAAGAGGTAAGGTATTCATGAAAAATATAACAATGGTTAATTGTTCTAATTGAGACTTTGAAAGCTCCACTAGAGAAAGTGGCTTTTCCTTTTCAAGTTTAAGCAAAAATTGTCATGTTTGGTTGGATTGATTTTCCATGCAGCCCAGGATTTAAGGAACACAGACTAGAAGGGTTTGTCTAACTTTAGTCATTATATATTTGCCCTTAACAGGATTCTTAGAGGTCTATTGTTCATCAATCTGTTAAACAATTACTTAAGCTAATTAATATCTCTTCATCCTATAACATTTTCTTAGAGGTAACTCTTGCCATAGTTTTCTATCTACTATGTTAATTTGTTGTCTTTCAAATTATCTCCTTTTTAATAACACACATTTCTATTCCTCTTTCAAGTACTTCTTTGTTGAGAGAGAAAATTCATCAGTCAGCCTTATCTTCTGTTTCCTATCTTTATTAGTATCATTGTTACTCAAAATATTTAAGATTAAGACTTTGCCACATGGAACACTAAACCAAATTCCCTTTGAAAATGTCCTTAGAGACATGAATCTGGGATCACATTTATGTAGGTACTTCCTATCAAGTGCAGGTCACAACCTCTACATGCCTTCTAATAATGTGCAATTCTTATTCATGTAGTTATGCAAATGTGTTACAGAAGGCCTACCTAAGAAGTTTCTTAAATCCCCTCTTTCAGTTCTTTTATTTTCTCAAGGGTACCTATGTGGAGCTTAGACCATTCATCTATGGGCTTGAATTCTCACTACAGACTAGCCTATTTCCATTTACACACATGTATGTCCTCTATGGTGTTTTTTTATATAACTTCTCACAGGCTTATGTCATCGCTGTTAATATTCTATAATCTACTTATACCTGATGTACTGAGTCTATCACTTATCATTTTGATTCTTATGAGAGCTAATATTTTGAAGCCACATATATCATCAGAGGGAAAAAAGGTGGGCTTCTGTAACAGGGAACAATTTGAGAACACTGAAAGTGTTATATAATTTCTCACATAAGATCCTATTCAACTCTGGGCTTAGCTCACTGTCTAGCTGAAGCATGGGTTCAAGATATTAACATGAACATCGATAGAGGAGCCAAATGGCCTATTTGGAGAGTGCCATGTCATAGACTAGGCTATCTCCCTTTTTCAAATACTTTGTTTTTTCAATGTGAACGGTTAGACAAACCACCTGTATTTCTATAGATTTCAGTTTAGAATAGTGTTCTAGTGAGCAATGCAATTAGGACAATATCAGCTAATAACAAATGTTTGGAGAACCTTTCATTTGATAATTCTTTTAAAACATTTCACAATTTTATTTTTAGTTATAAAGCATTTTTTTCTCTGACCCTTGGAGAAAAAATGAAAAACAAAATATACTTGCAATAATTATATTAAAGTCAAACAAAACAAATCCCTATATTAGCCTTGTCTTAAAATGTGCCCATTTTATATATTTAGTACACCATTTTAATGTCAGAAGGTAGGCAGCTTTTTTCACCATCCATCCTTTGGAAACATTGCATTGGTCAAAGGCCTGATCTCAAAATTATCCTATTTTCAATTTTGCAATGATCTATGATGTAAATTGTTCCCCTAGTTGTTTTCATTTTGTTCTGCATAATTTGTTTAGCCATTTTCCAATTGATGGGTATGCCTAGTGAATCTTTTTATATGAATTTTGCACAAGATATCTTCTGTGACACTAATACCTTAGCATATTTTGCCTACTTTCTGATGCACTTAGGCAATACTCATGGGCGCTGGGTAAAATTTGCTGTAACTATAAACATGTCACAGAATAACTTCTCAAAGTACCTCCCCCATGACTGTTTAAATTTTGCAATTTTATACTCTACACAAGATTCTACACTTAAACCATATGTTACAGAGAAACTTTTTGGGGAGTCTTCAAAGTTTCATTTTGTTCTACAAAGTTGAATTTAGAAATTAAATACCTATGTGGAAAATTGTTATTGCATATATAATTGGTAAAATAAAATCTTTAAAAAAGAAACTAAATATGCATAGTGGAACTAATTCTTTTTTACAGTTCTTAGTCAGCATGATCATAAAGCTATAATTTCCTATACAAAATTATTGTTAAAAAGCAGCCTTGTTCCCTTCTCTTGTAATATTCTAAGATTTTATAGAAAAGAGGAAGTATACTGTAAGCACTTCATAAATGTTTACTGAAGTAGATATATGAATAAGTTACATTTTCTTGATGACTCCAAAAATTTTTTTGATTTTTTCCCATTATTAGCCATACCCTCTTTAGAGCTATCTTAGAAGTAAATCTGAGTGTCTTTAAAATTGTGTGATACATATTTAATCACAGATTGTTAAAGTCAAAATGTAATTCAGAACACCTTGTCAACAAACTTTAAAAGCCAACTATATGCTTGACACTAGAATTGAAGATTAGATGCCAGAAAGCTAAAGTCCAGGGAAGTGGAGTCACCAAATCAGGGTATACAGCTTTCCTGACTCCCAAGTTCAAAGCTTAACGTAGCACTATCAGTGCCATTGTCACTCCCTCCTAAAGCTGATCCATTACTGGAGATTTGAAGATCTAAATGCAGCTGATAGCAAAAGCATCAGCTCAGGCAGTTGTGCCAGCTGGGCTGCTATCTTCCCTAATTCAATCAGGAGTGCTTTCAGAAGATCCAACTTCAAAAATTCTCACATCAAGATCTGTACTGCCCTCCTCAATTGCCTTCTACTGTTTAGAGAAGTGACACTGCCATCTTCTATCATTCTCCCTTCTAACACTTTTTTAATACTTTCTATGACAAATGTGAGCTGCCCTTGGACTCTATGCTTGGCAAAAAGATGAAGTATTTCTTCTCCTGAGCCCCATGATTGTAATGCTTCAGCAATATCAATTAACTTCTCTAAGAAATGATCAAGTTGCTCACTTTCTTTTTGTTCATTCTCCATTGTTTTCAAAGCCAGCAGTCAAGTTAAAACATCAGGATGGAGATGCTATAATTGTATTTAGTGTTATCTTCTCATCTTTATTTTTCCTTAATGTAATTCTGCTTTAATTAGTTGATGCTGACCATACATGGATTTTTGAGGTCCCCCATTTTAAAGACAAAGAAGCTAAGGCCCACAGAGGTTAAGTGATTTGTTCAAGTTCGGACAGGTATTGGAGATGGGATTTAGCACCAGCTTTTCTGAAGCCCATTTTCTTTCCACTCTGGCATTCTGCTACTCTTACCATAAACAACAGTCCTGAGTCTCCATTTTTCCCCCAAACCTTTGATGAAGTCTTAAGGTAACCAGGTTCACAATACAGGCAATTTAGTTAAATAATCCCCATTCCTATTTTTAGCAGTAAAATACCTCTAGGGGGAAATGAAAAAGGAGGCAGAAAGGTAACTAAATAACCACAGAATTAGAAAACAGACGTATTGCTTTTCTTCAAGTCCTATTTTTGTTTGAACCTCCACACATGTGTGTGTATGTACGTGTGTGTGTGTGTATATATATATATATATATATAGGTTTGATCAGCATCACAACAGACAGGTCTTGTTTCTTTCCTTATAACTCACCAGCTCAAGTTTCATGATGTGCACACAGTCCCTGAGGATATGTGTTGGTGCACCTAATAGCTTAGTGAAAGCTATTAGTGTGTTGGCTTTAAAAGGTGGTCCGGCAACCTAAAAAGAAAGGAAAAAAGCAATTATTTTTCATTCCAATATGACTTTCACTTTTTAAAATGCCTAATTTACAAAAACGAAATACATACTCTTGTTTCAAAGAATTTCTCCAAAACTTGAAGTTCATCTGGTTTCCATTGTCCTGCATTTTCAGGTGTTACTTTTAGCTGAAGAGTCTGATTGGTCTTGGGGCTGAGAGCAACTCTGCACTTGAGGGCATCCGTTTTAAACATAATAACTCCAGGTTCATTGGAATTTATTAGCTGTAGCTATAATAGGAAAACAATTTATATAATTATTAGTATATACAGGAGAATATAGAAGAATTGAATAATACTGGGACAAGAGGATAGAAAAGATCACATGATAAGTCAACAACTATATTCAACAAAAGGAGCTCGATAAGCAGTTATTATTTATACAAAGCCAAAAGTCTACTTTAACATCTTAATTTCTCATAACACATTCAGAAAATGTAAACTGTTAAGACTAAAATGCTTATAGTTAAATGACAGCTTCTTAAAATATTCACTATATTTACTTCCTTGAAACTTAAATAAATAATAATATTTGTGATGACTAGGCCAAAAATTTCACATAATTTAATATGTATTATTTGAAAGTATTAGAATAAAAAACTCTAGTAACCATTCCCCATTTTTAGACACATAAAAGGGACTATTAGGGGAGCAGCCGGGTGGCTCAGAGGATTGAGAGTCAGGCCCAGAGATGGGAGGTCCCGGGTTCAAATCTGGCCTCAGATACTTCCTAGCTGTGTGACCCTGGGCAAGTCACTTAACTCCCATCGCCAAGCCCTGTTATATGCAAATTTATAAGGTAGGATATAAAGATAGGTAAATAAATGCGTAGCAATGCACAGGCAGCAGGAGGCAAGATCTTGGCTGAGGGACATGGACATTCTGTGTGGAATGCAGCAGGAGCTGGAGAAGTTGGTTGAATGGTGAACTGTCAAGAGCTGAAGTAAGGAGTTTGGCAGCTGGGATCATGTTAGCTATCTGTATCCTGAAACTTCGGAGACCTTGGGTGTAAACATCGAGCAAATGCCTAGACTGAAGAAAGGACAAGTCCTTTGGGTGGACCAATTACAGAGTACCTTTAACCTTAGTTTGAGGATTTGCTAGCTGACCAAGGATTTGTTCCAGTACCTGTAACATCAAGGATTCAGCTTGGAGCAGTATCTCCTGTGGCGTGAGAAATCCCCTTATCTCCAAAGCCCTTAGCAGCCACTCCTATTCCAGCCAGACTGTCTGTCTGTGCTAGTCAGAGAGAAGCCAGCCATTTTAACTGACAGTTGGCTATGCCCTCTTTATTAGTTTAGTCCAAACCTCTCCTACTCTCCTTCCCTTAACTTTATTAAACAGTTTATATAACTTCCTGTTTGTTTCCTTCTCCACAATCAATAAGGACCCACTACTGTGTAGTTTAATCCCTGGCTACAGTTGGAGGGACAGTTAGACTTAACTGCCATTCTCTCAGTCCTGACCCACTCATTTCTAAGCTCTGTCCTTTATTTGTGGGAGTGGGTGTGATTCCCTTGTGTTATTTGTGTCCTGGCAGTTAACCAACTTACCCCATCATTCCTCCTTTTCTCTCTACTACTGCCCAGTGTTTTATTTACCTGCTACAGCCCTTACCTCTCTTCTGCCTTCGAACCAATATCCAGTATTGATTCTAAGATGGAAGGTAAGGGCTCAAAAAATAAAAAAATAAAATAAAATAAAAATAAAAGGAACTATTGACCTTTGTTGACATTACTTGACTTAAAATGATGGAATTTCTATAGATGTATAAATTGTTAGAATCCTAAGTCTTCAGAAGAAAACATCCATATTTTAATGAGGCTGACTGGCAGAATCTGTAGGGAAGTCTAGTTAAGTACTTCAGTGTGAAGATGAAATCTATCATATAGAAACTATAAAAAGCTGAAGCATGACATCACACCAGAAAACATAAATAAAATTCATTCGTAATGCTAATATTAAGGGAAGGTACCCGAGTTTAATTGGCTTAATAATATTAGGGAAATCACTTTAGGTTCTGCTTTAGGGAAGAAAAGATCCACATTCTACAATTAAGGACATTTCCTTTCAAAATTCATTTTGTTTGTGAAATTACAAACAAAACCATAAATACCGTTTCTTGTTGGATAATCCTTTGAAGGTGTCGTCTCATGATAACTGATCCAAGGAATCGCTCAAGTGGGGAGCAAAGGTAACTACCAGCCAGGCCAGGTACAAGTCCCGGAGTAGGAGAGGGTAAAAGTAAAATATTCAAGGCACTGTGAGTGAGGATGGTAGGTATGGATGCAGCCCAAGAGCGCTGAGGTAGTTTACGAGGTGGAGGCATGTTGGTTGGCATTGTTTGAGAACCTTTTGAAAAAGAGAATGTTATTAATAAATTCTATTCTCAATGACAATTTTATATTAGTTTGTTTTTTAAATAGGAAATATTATATAGAGCAGTGGTTCCCAAACTTTTTTGGCCCACTGACCCCTTTCCAGAAAAAATATTACTTAGCACCCCTGGAAATTAATTTTTTTTAATTTTAATAGCAATTAATAGGAAAGATAAATGCACCTGTGGCCATCACCGCCTCTCTGGATCACTGCAGCACCCACCAGGGGACGGTGGTGCCCACTTTGGGAATCGATGATATAGAGAAAATAAATTATGTGGGTACTTCTGGTTGAATAAACCATTCAGTACCCTTATGGCACAGATCCAGTGTGAGAGTAAATATGAAAAGTTAGGACAATACCACAACCAAGATGCTAGAAATATAAAAACCTTAAAGTATGAGCCATTATTTTTGACTCTATTGAACTGAAAAGAGTTCACAAAGTTGCTGCAGATGAAGTCACGCTTGCTAATCTCTTTATTCTGTGACTATAGGCCTATTACTGAGTAATCCATTTCAAAAGGTTTTCCCCCCCAATTTTTTTTTAATTCATGATCTTGAATATCATAGCATATCATACTACAATCAGCACAAACTTAATGATAAGTGCAAAGAAAGGCTTACAGAATTTCATGAGATTATTAACATTTTAGGGATGGAAGGGATCTCAGGGTCCATCTGATTCAACTCCTTTATTTTACAAATAAGCAAACTGAAGTTCAGAGAGAAGAGACGCATCCAAGGTCACAAAGTCTCAGCTCATTCAGGGAAAGGCAGCCGCAATGTGATAAAATATTTTGGCAAAACTTATGTAAACCTCTCTCCTAAACCATGGATGGGACAACTAGGTGGCACAGTGGATAAACTGCCAGGCCTAGATTCAAGACAACTCTTCCTCCTTAATTCAAATCTGGCTTCAGACACTTGATAGCTATGTGACCCTGGGCAAGTCACATAAGCCTGTTTGCCAACTCAATAACAACAAAGCAGGGATGGGTTGGTCTTTTTGAGGGAATTTATCATCAGATATTACTGATCTCTTTTGATCTTCAAATTTTCAATTAAATATAAAATGACAAATTATTTTTTAGAAACCCTTTATAAAAAGAAGTCACATCAGTCAGACTCTAATAAGCTTTTGTTGTCAAATTCTTTTAAATGTAGGAACATAAATATATTCAATTGATCAGTATATAAGAAAGATATGGTGATATTGACATGCAACACAATAAATATATTTACTTGTTCCAGCCCGAGGGGAATGAGAAGCATCTGGAATAGGAGAATGTAGAGATGGATTGGCTGGTGACATTCCAGGCATTCTCGTTGCTGGTGAGGGACCAGACACTTGAGGAGACCCTGGCCAATTTCCTGCTCTTCCACTTGGTGACACCATGGTATATGGTGAACTAGGATCAATAGTACCTGTGTAAATTGCAAAGTTATTCTTATTTCAATTATTCATAATGAGAAAGTGTTCAAACAAAAGGTCTAGAAAAAGTGAAATCTATTTCTGGTTCAACACCCATGATTATCCTTAATATTTTCTTTTCCGAGCAAAGATATTAATTAATGACTATCCAAGTTGATTTTTTCCCCTCAACTGAAGATGACTACATCCTAACATGCTACTTTAGAATCTATTATGTGTACTTTACCAGATGGAGTAACATCTGGTTACACCATCATCATAATGACCAAGAAAGGGTACAAATTGCCTAAGCAAATGCTTTATGCCATAATAACACTGCCTTACACAATTAACTCACTAGACCTAAAGAGCATATTCAAATAGGCTGGAGGGGACCAGGGACTTCATTTTACATTCTTTTATATCCTTTATACCAGTGATTCCCAAAGTGGGCACTACTGCCCCCTGGTGGGTGCTGCAGCGATCCAGGAGAGCGGTGATGGTCACACTTTTTTTGTATTACATTTTATTTTGAGTTCAATAAATAGTTTCATAATTTCCAGGGGGCGCTAAGTAATATTTTTTCTGGAAAGGGGGCAGTAGGCTAAAAAAGTTTGGGAACCACTGCTTCATACCAACTAGCACATATCATAATACTTATGTTTATAGGATGCTTTAAATTTATAAGGTGCTTTTAGATACATGGACATTTGATCCATACAATCCCCTGTGAAGTTGACAAGAGTTGAAATGAGTTGCAAGGTTACATAGCAAAGAAAAGAGAGAAACGGTAGTAGGGCCCATGTCTGGATTTTCTGCTCAGTTCTTTTTTTCCACTAGCAGATATTATGCATAAAGCAAATTTTCTTGGATCTACTTTATTATACCAAGGAAAGGCTGACAAAACTGAAGAAAGGATGATTAAGATTTTCTTCTTTTGACAGAGATTAGATTTGCTAATGTGGTTAGATTATGATGCTGCTCTCTTTCTGAACCATAAAGATTTTTTTAGAAACCTTTATTTTATTATATCCTTTTATTATGAACTTGACAAATATCAATAAACATAAAGGTTTCCTTTAAAAAAACAACAGAGAAAGGAGGCTTGCATATGAAACCATGAATCTGTACTAGGGTAGAGATTTTTATTTTTCAAAAGTATTATTTAAATTTAACATGGAGGTACCAATTGTGCCCTAGCAGACTATGTCTCCTTAACTTCCTTTCATTCTCTTCTGTGTTTTCTCTCTCTCTCTCAAAATAAAAGCCCTCTTATAATAAATTAAGTAGTCAAGCAAAACAAATGTATACGCTGGTTCACTCTGAAAAATGTCCTCCTCTTGCAGATATTCTTTTTTTTTCCTTTAAATCCTTACCTTCTGTCTTGGAATTAATACTCTGTATTGGTTCCAAGGCAGATGATTGGTAAGGGCTAGGCAATGGGGGTCAAGTGACTTGCCCAGGGTCACACAGCTAGGAAGTGTCTGAGGCCAGATTTGAACCTAGGACCTCCTGTCTCTAGGCCTGGCTCTCAATCCACTGAGCCACCCAGCTGCCCCCTGCAGATATTCTTAAAAAGACATTTCTTTACATATCTTTACAATTATACCAAATTTAGTCCTTTTTCTGGCTTTGTCAGTCTGAGTTTGTTCCTAAATGCATGATTTAGAAAAATGTTTGACTTTTTTATTACTGGTTTTTTCTATATGAAGACTTACCATGTGGACTGGCAAAGCTGGCCCCTGGTCCTATAGAGATTCCATGTGAGGAAGGGGGAGGAGTTGGAACAAATGATGCTGGTGATGGAGCTCTCAAAGCACCACTAGGTGAACTGGAAGCATGCAGATTTCCTAATCAAAGGAAAATTATCACTGAAAAGCTTTCATTATACTACAGATACTTCAATAATTAAAGAAAACTCTCTCTTTATTAGTGTAGGTATCTGCCCTAAAGATCTAGATTACAATCCCTAGAGAACACAGAGTATTTGGGGAGGGGGAGAAGAATCATTCCAGGTAGCCATCTTTCTGGTGATGAATCTTTACCAGGCTATTCCTTAGGCTATCTGTCTACTACTGGGCCAGAATTTGATGGCTTTGCAGGTTGGTAATCATTACATAAATATAAACATATATATGTTCAAAATATAGTCAAATATATATGTTCAAAATGTTCATATTTTAAAGAAATAAGCAATGAGGCATAAATGATGCAAAATACAAAAGATCAGTAGGAAGAAGACAGGATGACAAGTTACAAAGCATCACTAAGACAAATAATACTAAAAAAGTAAGTTGGCTGCTTACCAATACATTTACTGCTTCTAATAATGTTACTTGAAGGCAAAACATAATAAGGAGTGGTATCTTACCTGGGGATTGTGTGTGCATCATAGAAGGAGACTGGTTGACTGTACTATGATAAGATGTAGGCGGTGAAGTAAGAGGATAAGCTCCTGATGACCCTGGCTGCTTTGGAAATGGCTAAAAGTTTAAAAATAAAATTGAAAAATAAAAGTTGGCATTAAACTCAGACCTACCTAGTGAAGATTACATACAAATATGAAAATACAGAGCTAAACTGCAAACAAATGAAAGTCCTTTCCAGATTTATAAAAAGCTTTCAACTGTAAAAATCCCCCTTCTTAAAAGGGAAGGGAAAAGGATAATTCAACATATCATTATGAAGTCTATTTTTTCCACTTGAGTTTATATGAACCACACTCCCCCCCCCCCATTTCTGCTTTCTTCCTAATCTTGGCAACATTACTTTTATTTCTACAAAATATTTTAAATATAATGAAATCAAAATTATCCATTTTACATTTCAATGCATTCTATCTCTTCTTTATTCTCTTCTATTTGTAAATCTGATAGGTAATAATGTTCCTTGTTCTAATTTGCTTGTGATATCTCCCTTTATGTTTAGGTCATGTATCCATTTTGATCTCATCTTGGTAAAAGATATTGGTCTATGCTAGTTTCTGTCAGACTGTTTTCCAGTTTTGCCAACATTTTTACCACAGAATTCTTATCCGCAAAGCCTGATCTTTACTTTTTTAATTTTTTAAAAGGATAATTTATTTTCCCCAATACATGTAATAACAAGTTTCAATATATGTGTAGCCCTCAGCAGTGAGAGCAGACTCCAATAAAATCAGAGACATCAGCTGGAAATCACAAAGCACATAGTCTGCGCCCCAGCATGGGAAAAGCAAACTTTCCCTCTACCCAAATACTAGATGTCCACCAAGAAAATAATAATACAAGAATTCTATGAGAAGAACATATAGTATTGGGTCATACACTGAATATGCTGACATGTGATTTATTAGCCTATAGAAAACATTGCTTAGAGCCATTAAGGCAGTCTATATCCATTGTTTCCATCTTGTAAATCATTACCAATCATTGTTCTTGCAAAAGGCTTACCTAATCTTCTTAGGCTGAAACTGTAAGTTCCAAATTGTCCCCATTCCACTCTCAGATATAGTAAGCAATTTGATCTGGGTTATACATGCATTGTAATGCAAAACATACTTCCATATTGGTCATTGTTGTAAGAGAATACTCATAAAAACCAAACCCCCCAAATAAAAACACAAACTAAAGTGAAAAATAGCATGCTTCAGTCTGCATTCCAACTCAACGGTTCTTTCTCTGGAGGTAGATAGCATTTTTTGTCATAAGTCCCTCAGAATTGTCTTGGATCATTGTACTACTGAGAGTAGTTAAGTCTTTCACAGTTGATCATTGTATAATATTGCTATTACTGTGTACAATGTTCTCCTGGGTTTTGCTTATTTCACTCTGCATCAGTCATGTAGATCTTTCAAGCATTTTCTGAAATCATCCTACTAATCATTTCTTATAGCACAATAGTATTCCATCACCATCATCTAGGACAATTTAATTTGTTCTGCCATTGCTCTACTGATTGACATTCCCTTAATTTCCAATTCTTTGCCACCACAAAAAGAGCTGTTCTGAGTTTATTTTTGTATCCTGCAACTTTGCTAAAGTTATTATTTCAACTAGTTTTTAGTTGATTTTCTAGGGTTCTCTAAGTATACCATCATATCATCTGCAAAGAGTGATAGTTAAATTTCTTCACTGTCTACTTTAATTCTGTTAATTTCTTTTTTTTCACTTATTGCAAAGTTGGCATTTCCAGTAAAATATTAAAGAACAGTGCTAATAATAGGGATCCTTGCTTCACCCCAATCTTATTCTAACTTATCCTCATTGCAGTTATTACTTGCTGATGGTTTTGGATAGATACTACTTATTGTTTTTTTTAAACATTTATTAATATTTATTTTTTAGAAAAGTTAACATGGTTACATAATTCATGCTCTTTCCCCTTCACCCCCCGCACTTCCCCCACCCATGGCCGATGTACATTTCCACTGGTTTTAACATGTATCATTGATCAAGACCTATTTCCAAATTGTTGATAACTACTTATTGTTTTAAGGAATGGCCTGTTCCTATGCTTTCTACTGTTTTTAATAGGAATGGGTGTTGTATTTTGTCAATGGCCTTTTCTATATCTATTGAGGTAATCATGTGATTTTATTTAGTTTTATTATCAATTATGTTGATAGTTTTATGAATATTAAAATGGCCCTGCATTCCTGGTATAAATCCCACCTGGTCATAATGAATGATCCTGGTGATATATTGCTATAGTCTCACTGCTAGTATTTTATTTAACTTTTTTTAAACCTATATGAAATTGGCCTATAATTTTCTTTCTCTGTTTTTGCTCTTCATGGCTTAGGTAACAGTACTACTATATTTTTGTCATAAAAAGAATTTGGTAGGTCTTCTTCTTCACCTACTTTCTCAAATATTTTATATAGTATTGGGATTAACTTCTTTAAATGTCTGATAGAATTCCCTTGGGAATCCATCTGGTCCTGAGGATTTTTACTTAGGGAGTTCTTTGACGACATGTTTAATTTCTTTTTCTGAGATGGGATTATTTAAATTATTCTATTTCTTCTTTTGTTAATCTGGGCAATTTATATTTTTGTAAACATTCATCCATTTTACCCAATTTGTCAGATTTAATGGCATATAACTGGGCAAAATAACTCCTAATGAGTGCTTTAATTCCCTCTTCGTTAGTAGTAAATTCACACTTTTCATTTTCAATATTGGCAAGTTGATTTTGTTCTTTTCTTTTTTAAAATTAAATAAACAACATTCTCTCTAGTTTACTTGTTTTTTCATAGAACAACTCCTAATCTTACTTATTATTTCAATGGTTCTCTTACTTTCAATTTTAATTTCTCCTTTGATTTTCAGGGTTATTAATTTAGTTTTTTAATTGGGAATTTTTAATTTGTTCTTTTTCTAGTTTTTTTTTTAGTGGCATACCTAATTCACTGATTTGATCTTTACTTTTGTCCAACACAAAGTTACTATAATCTTTATATGGCCACACTGTTTATCATTCCAAGTTCAACACCAATTTTTTCATCTCTCTTCTCTTGACTAGTTCTATTTCTCCTCTTTCTAACCAAATCCTTGGACTATCTGGAGCACTGTGTTCTATTCTAGGTGGTCATTTTAAGAAGCTTTCAAAAAAACACAAGAAGCTTGAGAAATATAGGGCAATGAGTCTTGAATTTATAACACAGGATCCATTATGCCATATGAGGATCAACTAAAAGCTCTCGAAGTGTTTGGCCTGGAGAAGAGAAGACCAGTTGGGGGTTGAGGGTGGGATATGATAGTGGCTTCAATTATCTGAAGTACAAAGAAGAGACTTAAAATTGTATATATCCAACAGGGCATATACAAGGATAAGGGGAAAGTTGAAAAGAAATTTGATTTCAAGAAAATTTTTCTAATATTTAAAGCTCTTCAAAAGTAAAAGGGCTTCCACAGGATAGAGGAATATCTCCCCCTCCATGGAGATATTCAAGCAGAGGCTGGATGAAGATATGGGAGGTTTATGTATGGATTTACTATATGGCTCCTGCAATCCTTTTGAACTCACTGATCTTCTTCCTACTTGGACAATCTTAATTTTAGCCCTCTAACTTCATCTTCACTAGCTCAATAACAAAGGTGCTTAACAGAGTATGTACCTTTCTTTTTGGTATTAATAATTCTACTTCAAATTAGGATAATTTAACATAATCCCAAAGCATTTTAATTTTTTTCTGCTGCTGTTCAAGCATGGTTCTAGCAACTCCCCCCCCCCCCCCCGCTTTTCCTTCTTTCTTTTCTTAAAAAAAAAAAATAATGTGGGGGCAGCTAGGTGGCTCAGTGGATTGAGAGCCAGGCCTAGAGATGGGAGGTCTTGGGTTCAAATCTGGCCTCAGATACTTCCCAGCTGTGTGACCCTGAGCAAGTCACTCCATTGCCTAGCCCTTACCACTCTTCTGCCTTGGAGCCAATACATAGTATTGGCTCCAAGATAGAAGGTAAGTGTTTAAAAAAAAATAATGTATAATTTTTTAATTATAAAAAAATAGTAATAAAAAATAAAATAATGTATAACATAGATTAAGATCTGCGTCTAGACATGTGGTTTCAATGAAATAGGAAATTCCCAGATAAGGAAACTCTGATTAATGTAGGGCAGTAAGTTTTAAAGAGTTTCTTAGAAAAACAAGGAGGTTAAATGCCTTGCCTAAGGTCACAGAACCAATAGTATTAGAGGTAAGAGTTGAACCAAATCTTCCTGTCTCTGATGGGACAGTTTTCTATTAAAAGTCACTATACCAGCAGTTTCCAAACATTATACTCTTAGGGAGTCTATGCTGTTAAAAATGATTAAGACTCCAAAAAGCTTGTGTTTATATAGGTTATATGTANCCTTACCACTCTTCTGCCTTGGAGCCAATACATAGTATTGGCTCCAAGATAGAAGGTAAGTGTTTAAAAAAAAATAATGTATAATTTTTTAATTATAAAAAAATAGTAATAAAAAATAAAATAATGTATAACATAGATTAAGATCTGCGTCTAGACATGTGGTTTCAATGAAATAGGAAATTCCCAGATAAGGAAACTCTGATTAATGTAGGGCAGTAAGTTTTAAAGAGTTTCTTAGAAAAACAAGGAGGTTAAATGCCTTGCCTAAGGTCACAGAACCAATAGTATTAGAGGTAAGAGTTGAACCAAATCTTCCTGTCTCTGATGGGACAGTTTTCTATTAAAAGTCACTATACCAGCAGTTTCCAAACATTATACTCTTAGGGAGTCTATGCTGTTAAAAATGATTAAGACTCCAAAAAGCTTGTGTTTATATAGGTTATATGTAATGATATTTATGTTAGAAATAAAAATTGGCAAAATCTTAAGATATTTATTAATCCATTAATAATAATAAACTCATTGCATGTTAACAAAAATATCATTTCTTGAAAAAACTATTCAAAACAAAAAACTGTGAGAAAAATGAAATTATTCTATATATCTTTGCAAATCTCTTTTCTATATTTTTAATGTCTGGCTTAATAGAAGAGAGATGGATTCTCAAATTTGCTTCTTTTTCAGTCTGCATGTGTTGCTTTGGATGAAGCATAAGAACAAAATTCTGACTGCACAAGATATGCAGCTAGAAAACAGAGGGGTATTCTGCTGCTTTTATTCATCCTTCATTTTCATTTTCTTTTTTTTAAACCCTTACTTTTCATCTTAGAATCAATACTGTGTAGTGGAATTTCTAAGGTAGAAGAGGGTAAGGGCCAGGCAATGGGAGTTAAGTGACTTGCCCAGGGTCACACAGCTAGGAAGTGTCTGAGGCCAGATTTGAACCCAGGAACTCCCATTTCCAGACCTGACTCTCTATCCAGTGAGCCACCCAGCTGATTCCCCATCCTTCATTTTCAAAGAGGACTAACGTCTTAGTTTTATTAAGATTTGCCCTCAAGGACTCTCGAATGGGTTTTGAGAAGCCCCAGGCGTCCACAGACCATATTTTGGGAAACATCATATTATATCATGATGTGTCTATTATTATTAAACACAAAATATTTAATATTATAAATCTAAGATGTCACTCCAAATACAGGAATGCATAAAAACACAGAAGCTACAGTATCGGAGGATCTGTATTTTCTCTTGTTACCTGTTATGTTTTTCCAGGCTTTTCTTTAGATTCCTTGGTGAAAATAAAAGAAGAGGTTGCCTACTATTCATAAACAATCTTGTAAACTAATGACTTAATGGAATTAAGACACTATCCAAAACTACTACTACTATTCCCAAAGAAATTTCTTAAGGAGAGAAAGCATCTACAAATTAGATTATGTGGGACTCAGGCAAAGAGTGGCATGACTACTGAGGATTCAGCAGCTTCCCTTTTCAGGCTCCACTGAGACTACATCTGAAATCAGGTCCACCCAAATCCATTCACTGTGCCACCTTCCTGCCCCCTCATTAATTTCACTCCTGCGACTTCTCTAGTGATATACTAACTTTCCTCCTTTTCCGATGTTGGTTCTTAGTGAACCAGTTCAACTCCATGCTGTTTTCTTGAGTCGTTCTTCAAAGGACTGATTATTATTATTACTGATCCTGTGCTGTCCAATCTCAGCCTTGGATCACTCCCACCATCTGCTATCTTCATTCTTATACACATGCTGCTACTGAATGAAGCTGAAGAAAATCATGACTGGGTTTACAAAAACTTGATATAGAACCTCAATTAGGCCCTCAGTATGGGTAGGCTATCCTTTTAAACCTTCTGCTAACTCACTCACCGTAGCAGTTCTTTCAAAAGTTTTCATTGCTCCTCAAACCTCCCTTGGTTCCAACTCCTCTTATCCTCTCAACTGAGAATCTTGCCTTCTATTTTATGGAAAAACATTTAAGGCTATCTGCTGAGAACGCTTCTCTTTATTTCACATCATCTAGTCACCATCTGCCACTATTTTCTTTGTCTCTGTCATTTATGAAGAGATGACCTTTCTTCTTAACCAAGCCTCTCTACATGCACAACTGATTTCATTCCTTCTGTCTTCTCTGGCAAATTGTCCCCTCCATCATTCCCCTTCTCAACTTATCTTCAGTCTACTGATTCTCTATTGCTTACAAACATGTCATTTCTGTCCCATTCTCAAAAAATCCTTCCTTGATCCATCCATCCTTGATGATTATCTGTTCTTCCCTTTGAGGTTAAGTGCCTTGAGGAAGATGTCTACAAATGGGGATCTCCACTTCCATTCCTCACTCTCTTATCTCTCTATAATCTAGTTTCTGACCTCATCATTAAACTGAAACTGCTCTCTCTAAAGTGACCAATGCTAGAACTACAGATCCTAATACTTTTCTCAATCCTTATCCTTTTTAACTTCTCAGTGGCTTTTGACAATGTCAGTCACCCTATTTTCTCTAGATTTCTGTGTTGTTATTCACTGTTTCTTCTCACCTATCTGAACTTGATGGGTCTTCAGCAAGCATGCCCTCTAACTGGGCATCCCACAAGGCTTTGTCTTAGGTTCTCTTCTTTCTATATATACTATTTAACTTGAAGTTCTTGTGGATTCAATGATCATATCTAGGCTGATGATTTTCAACTATTTATCCAGTCCTATGCTTTCTGCTGACATTGTTTCACATCTTCAACTGTTTTTCAGATACCTCAAATTGTATGTGCTACAGGTTTCTTATACTGAACATGTTCAAAACTGAACTCATCATCTTCCTCCCCCAAACACTCTCCTGTTCAAGATACCACCATCTTCCTAGTCCCAAAAGCTTGCAACCTACATATCACCCTCTACTCCTCAATATCTAATATTTATCCTTATAACATCTCTAGCATATGTCAACTTTTCTCCTCTGACAGTGCCACCATCACCTTAAGCTTGAACTATGGTATCCTGGTTGGTGTACCTGCCATAAGTCTCTCTTCATTCCAGTAACATCTCCATTCAGCTATTGATTTCCCTATAGCATAGGTATGCCCCTCACACACACACCAAATACTGCAGTTGCTCCCTCCCCATCACCACTCTGAATAAATTTTAAAATCCTCTGTTTAGCATTCAAAGTCATTCATAACCTGTTCTTCACTTCCAGTGTTCTTACAATCCTCTCTCCCCCTAGTACTCTGTGTTCTAGTGACAACCGCCTCCTTACTATTCCTTGAGCAAGACATTCCCTTTTTCTGACTGGGCATTTTTGATGACTGAAAATACTTGCTCTCCCTCCTCATCTCTACTCCAGGCCATCTTCAAGTCTCAGCTAAAATTCTGCCTTCTATAGAAATCCCTTTTCCTGATTCCTCTTAATTCTAGTACCTTCCTCTGATCATTATTTCCAACTTATCCTGTATATAACTTGTTTGTTCAGTTTACTTAGATTTTGTTTCTCCTATCAGACAACAAGCTCCTTGGGAGCAGAGGCTGTCTTTTACCTTCCTTTGTATTTCCAGCACTTATTAATATTTTGGCACTTAGCACAATTCCTTGCATATAGCAGATACTTAATGCTTATTAACTGACTGATGTTAATATGGGTAATGTCCTGCTTCCTGTTGAGAATATTATATTCATGTAAAAATTCAAAGAAACTATAGGAAGACTCTCCAGGAAAGTGTGTATAAATAGAATAAAAAGAAACTATCAAAATTTAAAAAGAAATCTATCTACAATGGTAATATAACTAAACATTCAGAATACATAGAATTAGTTCAGTTATAGATTAACTAGCAGAACAAAACATATCAGTTTCTAATCAAGACTGAGTAGTTAAAGATGACCAGCTGAAAGATCATTATATAAAATACATTACATTAAATACAAACATTAAATGTTTGTAGCTCACTGAAGCTTGTTAGGATTTCCTTGCAAGTGATACAAATATTTTCTTCAGCCCTTTGTAACATGCCTAAAATCCTCACAACTTGTAGACCATAGACTCTGGGCAAGTCACTTACCTGCCTCAGTTTCCTTAGCTGTAAAATGGAGGTAAAATAGAACCTACTTCCTAAGGTTGTTGTAAGGATTAAATAAGATGTTTGAAAAGGACTGTGGAGATTTCAAATTGCCAAATAAAAGCTCTTATTTTTCTGGAGTTTGCTGTTTAAACTGAGATCATAGGATATAGAGCTAAAAAAGGATGTTAGAGGTCCATCTAGTCCAACTACTTTAGATGAGGAAACTGTTAAAGCACAGATACAACTTTCCCAAAGTCATAAACTGAAAAGGGTCATGCTGACTAGTTTAAAAGAGGTAAATCAATGGGCACTTGCAGCAGCACATAGCCTGAAACAGCTTTAATCTTAGTTCTGTCAAGTCTAAAGACTCAGCATTTTAGACCCCGTCTGACAAGAAGCTGTCTGAAACTCCCTCCATAGAGCTCTCTGTTTTATGTAAGTGTAAGAAAACAGTTCTTCTTTGAGTTGTCCTTAACTCGGAGTGAGAAAAGTAGGCAGGTTAAGGTAACCTATGCCTAGATACCACAAAGGGAAGTACCACAAAGGGAGATTCTTTGTGAACTGCACCTGCCATAGATGGTTTTCTTTTTGGAGAGACAGCTGGGCATTTGATTTCTGACTTTGCACCAAGGTCAAGTTGTCTCATCAGACATAAATATACTCTATCTATGAGATCTACAAGCAGAAAATTCTGTACTATGAGGCCACTTGTAGGCCGGAATTAAACTTCTGATGAAAGGAAAAATTTTGAACTGATGTAGTTTTAAAATTTGCAATTTAATATCTTATAATGAGGCAATCCCATACAAAGTAACATTAAATTTTTTTTCTTTTTCAGAGGAAAAACAGATTCCATGTATAGAATACATTTTTAAATCTTTAGCATATTTACCTGTTGTTGGGGTGGCACCTGGGGCTGTAGCTGTGATATTAAAGAGTCCATCATATCACCTCCTATTGGAGACGGGGGGTTATCGTCTTCATTTACAGATCGTCTTCGAGCATCTTGATTGCTATCAACAAACATGTTCAGGAATGTCTGTGAATAAATATAAATACACAATTTAAAATGTTTTGAATTTATTTTTAAAATATTAAAAAAACAGGCAACATAGACTTGGTTGGATTATCTAGCCCCCAAACAAAAGCCTTCCTTACATCAAATCTACAACCTACAACGAACACCCTCAGAACCGGTGATGGAAAAGTCAGAATTTAAAAAATAAACATCTTATTAAATAATCACCAAAAACCATATTGTTAACACTGAAGAGAAGGAAATTCAGATTAGAAAAGCTTTTAAGTATATCCTAGTACAATTAGACAAATGTTTTCATGTTATCTTTTTTGCTATGAAATGAAAAAGTTGTTCTGGCAGTTTAAGTATTTAATATTTCAAAACTTTAAAAGCCTAGTCCTGGCCAACAAACATATCCCAGGTTTGCCACTTAACTAGGCTAGTTATCCTTGGGCAGGTCACTTAATGGAGATCTAAGTATTCCCTAGTACACGCTTAACTGAGATCCAGTACACTTTATCTAGGCCTGATTTTCCTCTGTAAAATGGTTAGACTAGATGACAATATATGAACCTATAAGTAATTTAAATAAATTATTTTTTTCTCATTTTTTAAAATGTTGTGGGAATACACAACAGAGGGTTATTGGAACAATAATGTTAAGTAATGATTTCTTACTTTTCTTTCTATCATAGTTGGCCTGACTAGAACCAGAAGATGGGAAAGTTTATATGCTAACAGATCACACAGGGCACAACTTCCAAAACCTGTAACATCTTTTCTGATGACCCATGAAGGATTAGAATTCAAATAGTACAAGAATGAGTTTTGATAACTCTTCCAGTAGAATGTAAGTTTCCTTTATAAGTAAATTAAGTGAACACAGAATAGTATACTTGTCAGATCTATGGGAAAGGGAAAATTTTTAAATCAAGCAAGAGCTAGAAAAAATTACAAAATGTAAAATAAATAATTTTGATTATATTAAATTAAAAAGGTTTTGTACAAACAAAAACAATGCAACCAAAATCAGAAGGGAAGCAACAAACTGGGAAAAAAGTCTTTATAACAAAAAACTCTGACAGAGGTCTAATTACTCAAATATACAAGGAGTTAAATCAATTGTATAAAAAAAAATCAAGCCATTCCCCAATAGATAAATGGACAAGGGACATGAACAGTCAATTTTCAGATAAAGAAATCAAAACTATCAATAAGCACAGGAGAAAGTGTTCTAAATCTCTAATAATTAGAGAAATTTAAATCAAAACAACTCTGAGGTATCACCTCACACCTACCAGATTGGTTAAAATGATAGCAGGTGAGAGTAATAAATGTTGGAGAGGATGTGGCAAAACTGGGACATTAATGCATTGCTGGTGGAGTTGTGAACTGATCCAACCATTCTGGATGGCAATTTGGAACTCTGCCCAAAGAGTGTTAAAAGAATGCCTGCCCTTTAATCCAGCCATACCATTGCTGGGTTTGTACCCCAAAAAGATCATAGATAAAAAGACTTGTACAGAAATATTTATAGTGGCATTCTTTGTGGTGGCAAAAAACTGGAAAATGAGGGGATGCCCTTCAATTGGGGAATGGCTGAACAAATTGTGGTATATGCTGGTGATGGAATACTATTGTGCTCAAAGGAATAACAAACTGGAGGAATTCCATGTGACCTGGAAAGACCTCCAGGAATTGATGCAGAGCGAAAGGAGTAGAGCCAGAAGAACACTGTACACAGAGACTAATACATTGTGGAAAAACAGAGTGTAATGGACTTCTGTACTAGCAGCAATGCAATGACCCAGGACAATTCTGAGGGATTTATGGAAAAGAATGCTACCCACATTCAGAGGAAGAACTACAGGAGTGGAAACGTAGAAGAAAAAACAACTGCTTGAATACATGGGATGATGCAGACATGTTTGGGGATGTAGACCCGAAAAGACCACACCAATGCAACTATCATTAATATGGAAATAGGTCTTGATTGATGATACATGTTAAAACCAGTGGAAATTCGTGTTGGCTATGGGGCGGGGGGGGTGGGTGAAGGGGAAAGTAAAAACATGAATCATGTAACCATGGAAAATTTTTCTAAAAAATAAATTTTTAAAAAAGAAAAAAAAAAAAGAATGTAAGTTTCCTTGATGGTAAGAACTATTTCTTTTCTGTCTTTGTAGCCCCAGTAACTAACACACAGTGATAGAGATTGGCCTGGACTCATGACTTCAAAGGTATGGGGAGCTCCCACATGAGGGAATCCCTTCTACCAAAATGCAGGGTGGTACCTTCTCTGTAATATAAAATCTCTGAACACATTGAAAGTTAATCGAGCTGTCTAATCACAAAGCCAGAAGGTGTTAGAGATACAACTAATCTAGGTCCTCTTCCTGGCTCCAAGGCTAGCCCCCTTTATCCACTAGGCCATGCTACATGCAGTACTACTACAACTAGCAGCACATAGTGAGCACTTATTAAAGGCTTGCTGAACTGAATTAAAGCCACCTATTTAAAATAAATAAAACACCTTCCTGGAATAAATTACCAGGAAGAAAGGTTGAATGCTTTCTAAAGTACTCTAATGAGAAGCACCATTCTTTTCAATGCTATTCCCTCAACAGATGGAAACAAATTAAGGACATACCATTTTTTGTTACCTCATTTTAACAACATAAAGCCATTTCTAAAAGACAAGGAAAAGGACTGCCAGAACACGTAAATAGACCCAAATAACTTTAACAAAATTTCCAGTATTTTTAGCAAGTTTGTTCTTAGAATGAAATCATGAGTAGATGAATTATTTTTTTAATAGGCTTTAAAAAAATTCAATTATTTTCCCCTGCAAAGGAATGTTTAAGAGCAGATTTTAAGTCTCCTCACATATTTAATATGTTGTAATATTTAAGACTATTACCTTTAGTCCAGGTGCTGGATAAAAACCTTCAACTATCTTACTGTTGTCAAAAAGACTGTAGGCTCCATCACGTATTGCCACAACACCCCTACTCCGGCAGTATATATCAATACAATACATGTTCCTAAAAGCCAGCCTGATGTGAGTAGATGACTGAGGCAAAATTGAGAAGCACTGGTAGGCAGTATTAGTCCGTTGTGTCAGGCCTAACATTGGCACTGTTGGGAGCTTATTGATGGCATTTAATGGAGCTTGAGTATCAAAAAGTACCTATAATTAAAAAAACACATTGAGAAAAGCTAAATGATCATCAATATATACAGTGGGCATTCACTACCTTTGGTTTTCATCCTAGGAATTTGAAAACACTGTTTCTATAGCCCTTCAATGCTAACCATCATAATTCCCCTTTAACAAAATCTAAACAGATGATAAGAGCAAAGAAACAGTTGATGCTGTTTTAAGTAAAAAGTTCTTAAACAGAATTCAAGTGCCAAATGTGTGCCTCCAATTATGTCTTCTAAAGAAAATGAAGATGAATAATTCAATATATCAACAATTCTGCATACAATCCCAACTTTAGCTCAACCCGAAAAAGGTACCTGCAATAACTGGACCACATTTGGCGTTTTGTTGAACATCTCCTGGAGCTGATGGAGGATAGTATTATGACAGTTACTGCAACCTGAGTTTGGACCAACAGTTCCCAATGAAATATTAAATTTCTGATGTGAAGAGTTCCACTGAATGCTAATCTAAATAAAAGATAAAAATTTCAGAATCTAAGAACTGTTGATTTAGATCAGCCAAAAGAAAAGCCACAGTAAAGACAAGGAGAAATACAGAAAACCTAAAAATCTATGTGTAGGAGTCATCATTTTCTTATGCCAAGTAAGTTCTCAGGAAAAAACTAAGGAAGACACTAAGATAGGAGAGTTCAAGTTCTTCCCTTTGTAAAGTCAAGAGAGGTGCTAAACCGTTAACAAATTAACTTCTGGGACAACCAAATTTTGCTAAGGAAGAATAACTACAGAGATCAGAATGTACCAAGGACAAATTTTCTGTCAAATGTAATACCTAAAACATTATCCGAGCCTGACCAGTTTCCTTTCTGAACTAAAACAATCTTATCAGTCTTATCCTAAAGCACCAGAGTACTTAAACAAAGGGAATATTTTTATTCTGCATAAGACATGCCCATCCTAATATTAGATTTCCTCAAATATCTTAAAACCTATCTTTTCATATTAGAAAGACTATCAAGTGGGAACATTGAATTTTTATATAAAAATCTCTATCCTTAAGTTTATGTATAAAAAAAAAATTTAAATGATAAAAGAGTGCTCCCTTAGTTAACATGATAGCAACATTTTCATCAACTGCGCAAGATTTCATTGAATCTGCTTAGGGTCAGAACTTTAAAAATAAAACAAACCCAATCATCTCCTAAATTTATAAGCTATATTTATAACCATAAAGTACTCAAATCTTCTCTATAATAGTTACTTTAGAACTAGTTAAGTCTTCTCTACATCCTGAATTAAGAAGGTTACTAATTGATCTGTTTCTATAAAACTGAAAATTGCATTAAGTCAAAAAGCAAACAGAAAGTTCCAGAAATTATAGCTATACGCTAGAAATAGTGTGTATAGTTAACAACATAAAACTAGTTCCTCTGCTTAGTGATTTTAATTTTGTCCCAGGGGAAAGCAGACTTAAAAAACAATGTAGTACAGAAAGAATGCTGGACTTGGGGTCAAGACAGATGTGGACTCAAATCCTGACTCCTAAATTTAACAGTTTTGTGATCTTGGCAGAGATATTCAGTGCCTCTAAGCTCCAGGTACTTTGCAAAATACAGGGATAATAACTGTACTTACCTCCCACAGTTGTCATGAGGATCAAATAAGATAGGCTTTTTTTCTGTGTTTTGTAAACTGTAAAGTCCCATATAATTATTAGCTATACTAATAATTATTATTACTAATTGCTGAGAGGATCTTACAAACTTCTTAAGGAAATATAAAAAAATCTTGCCCAACATGATTCAGTCATGTACTTTACTGATGGCATATTTTAAATTAAAAAGCTAAGGAAAAACATATTTTTGCCACTGTTTAGGCAAAGAAAGTACTTGAAATATAGTACCTTACACTTATTTTATTTTGTTAAATGAATGTTCAAATCACAAAAGGCTGGAGATGGAAGAGATGTCAAAGGCCAAGAAGTTCAACCCCTTCATTTTACAGAATAGGAAATTAAATTCCAAGGAGGTGAAGTCACTTGCCCACAGTCACAAAGGTAGTAGGTTTCAGGTGTCTTTCTTATATTTGTAAATCTCTGACTATAAGAAAAAAACTTCAGATTTTCTAACTTCTGAACTATTAAAAAAAAACCAAAGCTATAAGAACAAGGACTTAATCACTCACTGAGCTTCCCTTGGTGGTTCCATAGCACAAGATAAGTTTTCGATAATTATAGACACGTACTTCTGAGAAAATATTTAGATGTGCCGGTATGTCTAGTGAATAGATAAAAAAGAGAAAAGGAAATAAGACAGACATATACAAAAATAAAAATAAACTAAAAAGAATCGGAAAGAAAAAGTATATTTACCTGGTAGAGAACGTGCAAATTCCAACACACATTCATATAACCGTGCAATACTATTCCAGTCATTAAGGAACATCTCAACAACTTTTCGACCACCAACGGGCTCAGACAATAAATTTTCATATGTCAAGTAAACATGCCTTGTTGGTCCTGAGTTATTAAGAGTAAAAAACTATTGATAATCAGCAATTGAAAGTTGGTAAATTTATTAAAATTCATATAAATCATATGAAATACCTCACCTTGTTCTCTGGTAGAAGTGCTACTAAGTGGACAATTTGCAAACACTAATTCTGCCACCCATGTACGGTTGTTTCTACCTTGCAATCGGAAAGTGCAATCAAGGAGAGCGCGATCTAGAGCCTTTTGGGTTTCTTCACTCGTGCCTTTACATGGGGGTATTCTGATGATGACAAAAATAACAAAGTATACATGTACATCACATTCACACAAAAACAAAATGTGTACATTCTAATAGATAAAAAGAAGCTTCAGTTGCAACAGCATTAAAACTAACTTGTTGCCAAAAAAAAGATGCCAATCCACAGTAGCATCACTTAACCATTCAGCATTAGTAAAATCCTTGATTATGACCATAAATTTTGCAAAGAGACATTAGTTCTGGTCAGTAATCTAATATAGTATAAAAGTCCTAGTCCCATGGAAAGAGACCAATCAAGAAATATTTTCCAATTAGCTCATCTGAAAAAATGTTCAGAGTAATAAATTAGGCAACTAAACTCTAAACTTAATTGTCTAAAATTTGGAGCCCAGGGACGCGTGGCCAAATGGAAAGGCACACTGAATTTAGAAGATGTAGCCTGGCAGCATGGTTCTGCTCATCTGCTGCTGATGGACAACTCCGTTGACCTCTCTGAGTCTGTTTCCACATGTGAAAAATAAGGAGCAGAGCTGAATAGGAGAATAATTATAATTAGATCAAGGGTTCTTAATGAGAGTTTTGTAAACTTTTTTTGTTTTTCTGTATTTTTATCTATTTAAATATTGGTTTCCTTTGTAATCTTATATATTCTTTTGTGCATTTAAAAACATTTTTCTGGGGAGTTCATAAGCTTCATCAAACTCTCAAAGTGGTCCATGACACAAAAAAAGCTAAAAACCCCTGAATCAGTTGATTTTTAAGGTCCCTTTTGGGGTCTATGTTTCTTACTACAACATAAAATACAAGGATTCTATTAGCCTGGTGTCTTGAAATCTCTTCTCTTCGAATCTCTCTCCTTTGAGGTTTTCCTATCTTCATTTTCTCTTCCAACCTGGATAACCATTCCTTTTCATTCTCCTTCATTGGATTTTCATCCAGATCAAGCCCACTAACCATGAGGGTCCTCAAAGACTCAGTCTTAGGACCTCTTCTCTTTATAGACTATCTTGCTTGGTTCATCTATTCCTATGAGTTTAATTGTCATCTTCCCAAGTCTATTCATTAATCCTAATCTAGCTTCTGAGCTATGGTCTTGCATCACCAACTGCCCTTTAGACATCTCAAAATACCTGATAAGACATTTCAAATGCAATATATCTGAAACAGAATTCACTATTTTTGCCTCAATTCCTCCTCTTCCCACCACTTTACCATTATTTGTCTACTATCCTAATACTATCATCCTTTTAGTTACCCAGGTATGAGTGTCACTGAAATGGCTTCAGTGTCATCCTCTCTTGTGCTAACCTCCCATGTATCTAATCAATTGCTAAATCTTGTTTCTACCTTTATAAGGTAGCTCATCTTTTTTTCGTCATTTACATTTCAAGTGTAGATCCACATTCCTTCTTGTCTTGCTAACTATGGCAACAGCCTTCTGATTGGTCTCTCTGCCTTAAGTATCTACTCTAAATTTATCCTCCCCTCACTGACAAATTTATTTTCTTTTTCCTCAGCCCTTACCTTTAATTTTTTTTTCAGTTAATGAATCTATTTTCTCTCCCTCTCATTCTCCTTATTGAAAAAAACAAATGACTCCCCAAAACTTTGTAACAAATAATGCATAGTCAAACAAAAACATGTCCAAATCAGCATGTTCAAAAGAAATACATCACAATATGCATCCTGAATTCATCACTTCTGTGTCAGGAAGTGGATAACATGTTTCATAATGTGTCCTCTGGAATTATGGTTGGTCACTGGGTTGATTAGAGTTCTTCAGTCTTGTTGTGTATCTACAGTATTGTTATGATATAAATTGTTCTCTTAGTTCTGCCCATTTCACATTATTTCATAAGTCTTTCCAGATTTCCTGAATAATACATTAGCTAAATTTGTAAAGAATGGTTTCTTTTAGAAATTAAGCCAATAGCAATAATTTTGAAGGCTTAATCCCAGTTTGTTAACAGCTACTAAATATAGAATTGAAAATTATGCACAAATCATATTAAGACAATTGCTTCCATGTATTCTTTACTTCTAGTTTCTTTTCTAATAGAAAGCTGCATCTAAAAAACAAATGTTTCTAACATTGTTTTATTTGAGAACAAAATTTTAAACAAAATTCTGGAAATTAAAGTGCCGTACAAATATTTCCTAAATCTGGGTTATTATAAGGAACTAGAATTCTTTCTTGAGGTCATTAAGTGGAGGCCAGATAAGGATATTATAGAGTTCTTGGTCAGGTACAAGATGTTGGACTAGATGGCTTTTAATGTTTATTCTAACTGACATCTTGTGATCCTTAGATTTTTACAAAGGACTACAAAGTGAAATTCACATTATCTTTTCCTCTATACTTTCTCCTCCTGACTTTACTACTTCTTATGTTGGTGATGAATGTCTTTTGGTATAAATTTTTGACTCTTCCCCTCTTTCTTTCCTTTCCTAACATAAAAAGTTATCAAGTTATCAAGTCTATAGCATAGCCATCACCCTAGGTTAGGCTCTCATTTCTACTCACATAACTATACAATGCATTAATCCCTGACAGTTCCTCCAATTTCCCTCCCACAATTCCTCATACATTTTCAGAATACAAAAACCTTAAGATGCCTGTTATCATCACTGCTATTTAGCACAGTGCTAGAAATGCTAGCTAAATCAATAAGACAAAGAAAAAGGCAACTTAAAAACAAAACAAAATGGGCATCTAAATGGCACGTGGACAGAGCCATTACAGTTGGATTGTGGAAGAACTAAACTCTGATTCTGATTCAAACAGCTACTAGCTATGTGACCCTAGGAAAATCATTTATCCTATCTGTTCTAGTTTCTTAATCTGTAAAATGGGAATAATAATACTACCTCCTATGACTGAATGGAATGAGAGGTGTATAAAGTCTTTTGCAAACCTTAAAGCACTTTAATAATGATAATAGCTAACATTTCTAAAGAGAACTGGAAGAAAAAACATAAGCAAAGAAGAAGTAAAATTATCACTTTTTGGAAGACATGACTTGGAGAACCCAGGGAGAAAACTAAAATATATATTTTTTAAACCCTTACCTTCCGTCTTGGAATCAATACTCTATATTGGTTCCAAGCCAGCAGAGTGGTACGGGTTAGACAATGGGAGTTAAGTGACTTGCCCAGGGTCATATGGCTGAGAAGTGTCTGAGGCCATATTTGAACCTAGGACCTCCCGTCTTTAGGCCTAATCTCAATCCACTAAGCTACCCAGATGCCCCCAGAAAACTAAAATATTAACTGAAATAATGTCAATAAAGTTGCAGAATATAGAATAAGCAAATAATTCCTATATATAACAACCAAAATCCAGCAAGAAGAGATCAAAAGAGAAATTCAATTTAAAATAACAGAAACTACAAAATGTTTGGGAATGTTTATACTGAGATACAACCAGAGACTATCACTCTTAACTATAAAACACTCTTTAGAGATATGAAGACAGATCTAAAAATTAGAGAAATATCAAATACTCATGGGTAAGATGAACTAAATGTAATAAAATATGACAATACCACCTAAATTATTTATTCAATGCTGTTTCAAATTCACAAATGAATATTTTAAAGATCTAGAAAAAAACAACAACTAGATTCATATTAAAAAATAAAAGGTCTAGAATCTCAAAGAGAATAATGAAAAAAGTATAAAGGGATTCCAACTGTAATAGAGTAAAGAAGCACAACAGCAGTGTTTGATAAACTCAAAGACTGGAGTTAATAGGGGAAGTTTTCAACATCTGACAAAACTGCTGGAAAAACAGATAGTTGCCTGCAGAAACTAGACCAACATCTAAAATCACAAGAGCAGTTAGGAGTTCAGTGAATAGGGAACCAGGCCTAGAGACAGGAGGTACTGGGTTGAAATATGGCCTCAGATACCTCTTAGTTCTGTGACCCGAGGCAAGTCACTTAACCCCAATTGCCTAGTCCTTCCCACTCTTCTGCCTTGGAACCAATATTCAGTATAAATTCTAAGACAGAAGGTAAGGGATTAAAAAAAAAAAAAAAACAATCCACATACCAAGGGATGAATCCAAGCTATCAGCAAATGAAAGCAACTTTGAGGTTCCATCTCATCTATCAGATTGGCAAGGGTGAGAAAAGAAGAAAATTATAAACACTGGACGAATTGCAGGAAAATAACTCTACCAGTAACTCACTGATAGAACTGTGAACAGGTACCAACCATTCTATGGAAAGCCATTTGCAACTATGTCTAGAAAGTTACCAAACTGAGCATATCCTTTGATCCAGATATATCACTAGTAGGCCACTACTCCAAAGAGTTCAAAGAAAGAAGAAAAGAACCTATATGTATAGAATATCTCTAGAAATTCTTTTCAATGTAACCAAAAATTGGAAACTAAAGAGTATCAGGAATCCTCCTATTGGATAAAAACTAAAAAAAATTGTGGTATACAAGTGTAATCAAATGTTATTCTGCCATAAGAAAAAATAAAATGGATCACTCCAGAGGGAACTGGGATGAGTTCAATAAACTGATGCAGAGGGAAGTAAGCAGAAAAACTTAAAACAATGCCTTTTAGAGAAAAACAACTTTGAAAGACTTTAGAAATATGATTAACACAATGTTATACTGAGTCTAAGAGTGAAGATGAAACACCCCATTCACTTTTTGAGAGAGGAAAAATGAAAAAAATACAGAGACAAATATTTTAGGTCATCGCTAACAAAGGAATTTGTTTTGCTTTACCATACATCTATGCACTTAGGGCTTTTTCTTTTTAATTACTTGGTCAATGTAGGTGGTAGTAGATGGGTCAGACTAGTTTTGTATCTAGAATCTGAAGAACATTATATATAGTAATTGGAGTTATTGATTTAAATCAATGCTTATTGACTTAAAATAATAATCTTTTTTATTTAAAGAAAAAAAAAACCTTTAAAGGCTCTCTATTGCCTACCAAGTGGAGATCAAACTACTCAGTTTGGCATTCAAGGCCCTCCAATTTGGTACTACCTCATACCTTTCCAGCCCCAATTCATACCATGAAACATTTCTAGGTGATCCATAACCTGGCCAAACAGTTATTCTCTGTATACATACTGCCCTTCCCAGTTTCTGGGCTTTTGTTCATTCTGTAACAATTGCTTTTTTAATTTTAAATTTAATTAAAAAAATTTTTCCCATGGTTACATGATTCATGTTCTCTCCTTCCCCTCTTCTCTCCCTGCTTCCGGAGTTGATAAGCAATGCCACTGGGTTATTATACATGTATTATCACTCAAAACATATTTCCACATTATTCATTTTTGTAATAATCTTTAAAACCCCAAACCACATACCCATATAAACAAGTGATAAGTCATATGTTTTTCTTCTACATTTCTACCCTCAGGGTTCTTTCCTCTAGCTGTGGATAGCATCCTTTCTCATAAGTCTTTCAGAATTGTCCTGGATCATTGCATTGTTATTAGTAGCAAAGTCAATTATATTTGATCATCCCACATTTCAGTTACTGTGTATAATGTTCTCCAGATTCTGCTTATGCCATTCTGCATCAGTTCATGTAGGTCTTTCCAATTCTTAAAAGAAATCATCCAGATCATCATTCCTTACAGCACAGTAGTATTATATCACCATCATATAACATAATTTGTTCAGTCAGTCATTCCCCAATCGAGGAACATTCCCTCATTTTCCAATTTTTTGCCACCTCAAAAAGCACAGCTATAAATATTTTTATACAAACGGATCCTTTCCCATTTTTTTTATCTCTTTGGGATACAAACCTAGTAGTGGTATTGCTGGATCAAAGGGCAGGCATTCTTTTAAAGCCCTTTGGGCATAATTCCAAATTGCCTTCCAGAATGGTTGGATCAATTCACAACTCCACCAGCAATGCATTAGTATCTCAATTTTGCCACATCCCCTCCAACATTTATTATTTTCCTTTACTGTCATATTGGCCAATCTGCTAGATGTGAGGTGGTACCTCAGGGTTGTCTTGATTTGCATTTCTCTAATCAGGAGGGATTTAGAACATTTTTTTCATATGATTATTGATGGTTTTGATTTCTTCATCTGAAAACTGCCTATTCATATCCCTTGACCATTTGTCAACTGAGGAGTGATTTGATTTCTTATAAATCACTTAATTCTTTTGTAATGACTGCTTTTTGACATGCCCTTTCTTACTCTTCTCCATTTCCTCAACATTTCCTACTAGCTAATAACCACCTATTTCAAAAAGTCAGGAAGTTTTCAATAACTTGCCACCTGCTGCTCTCTATAAACCACTTGTACTCACAGACTTAAGCCTGGCAAGGACCTCAGAAAGCACTAACTTCAAACTTCACAAATCTGAAAACTGCAGCAAAGCATTAAAAAGGAGTCTACACTTGGATATTCTGAGAAGGTCAGATAGGAATTTGTGAGGTGGAGATGAGTCAAGAGAATGTGAATAAAGCTAAGTCTCCTTGCCTTAATCTTTCTCAGGCATATTTACTATAAAATTTTCTTGGGGATGACAGTAGAAGCAGCACACAAGTTCAAAAATTGTAAACCCAAAATCTCTAGCAATGAACTTATTAAATATCAAGTATCTGCCAACCTTTGTGCTAGGAGGTGAGAACACAAAGACAGAAATCAAACAGTCTCTGCCCTCGAGGAGGTTACAGTCAAAAAGGGAAGACAATCTGTATATGTGTATGTATATATAGAAAATAATCACAGAGTAATTTTTTGAGACAGGTACTATTTTCAGGGGGAAGTAAAGAGGGAAGAGGTAATCAGGAAAGATCTCACATAGAAGTAGCATCTGAGCTGAGCTCCAGAAAAACCCTATGGAATTTGAGGGGAAAAAGACATATACTCCAACCACAAGGGATTGATGTAAAGTTCGGAGATGGAGGGTTTTGTATGAAGGACAATGCAAAAGCTAATCTGACTGAACTGCAGAGGGTGTGAAAGGAGAGTAATGTGAAATAAAGCTACAAAAATAGATTGAAGCCAGAGCGTGAAAGGCTTTAAATGCCAAAATATGAGATGAAACTATATTTGGTCCAAGAGGTAACAGGGAACGACTAGAATTTACTAAGCAGAAGAAACAACATGGTCAGACCTAAGTTTTAGGTATATCAATTTGGAAACTCTGTGAAGAGGCAAGTGACACAGCTAAGAAGTATTACCAATAGTCCAGGCAAGTAGTGATGAAGAAATGAACTAGGAGGGTGGCTCTTTGAGTGGGTAAAGGGATACTAAGGCAGTAGTTGGTAGGAGGAATATAAAAGACAATATTTTGCAAATAGAGGGAGAGTGAAGAATCAAGGATGATTTCAAGCTTGAGAACTTAGGTAACTGGAAGGTTATTAGTATCTTGGATAGAAATAGGAATGCTTAGAAGAGATAGGTTTTTGGGGGAGAAGATGAAGTCTGTTTTAGACATAATAAGTTTCAGAAATGTCCAACAGGAAAACAGAAGACTGGCGATTAGGGGAGAGGCTAGGGGAAGGACTTATAGACCTGAGAGTCATTTGCCTAAAGATGATCACTGATAACTGAAACCATGGATGATAATATCACTGAGAGTTTAGAGAAGGGGTCAGAAAATCAGGGCAAACTCACAGCAGTTAAGGGTTAACATATGTGACCAAGGAATGAAGGCTGGTGAGGACAGGTAGGAAGAGAGCCAAGAGAAAGCATTGCTGCAAAAACCTAGAGAGGAAAACTAGAGGAGAAGCTGATCAACAGTGTCACATACTACAGCACTCAAGATAGATGAGGACTGAGAGCATCAAATTAAGTCATTTATGAAAACACCAGTGACTCCAGAAAGAGCATTTTCAGGGGACTTTTGAGGTCAGAAGTCAGATTACAATTAGCTAAGAAGTGAGAGTAAATAAAAGCAAAAAGTATAGATGGTTTTATTTGGGGGAGGGGGAGAGATGCCTCCTTCATTAATGGTTGGATAAAAGAATTTAGGAACTCTTAATCATGAAATGATGAGATAAAGGGTGTGATCATGTTCACATGTAGCTAAGGTAAAAGTAATGAGTTGATCATATAACCATAAGATGACCAAGGAAGCCAGCATATCTAAGGCAGTGATGGCAAACTTTTAAAAAAGCATGTGCCCAAACTGCACCCTCAAACTGCCTATGAGCCCCCTGCATTACCCCAGACAGGCAAGGGAGGAAGTGCTCACACTCGGCTACTGGGCAGAGGGGCAGGGCATGGGAAAAATGTCCTCAGGCACTGTGGAGAGGGGGAGGGGATCAGACCCATCTACCACCCAGAGGTACAGGGGCCATGGGTTTGCCAACATGAATCTAAGGCAATGTCCAAATCTATGTTGTCCAGAGCCGAAAACTTGATCCCACACTTTTCAAACTAGAGGATCAGCTTGGAAGCTATAGCAACACAAATAATGGGCATAAAGTCACTATATAATGAATATTATATATTGAACAATTAGTTTTACTTCTTAATATACCAGGAGGAGATAGGAACTGGATATGTGGTTTAACTAGTACAGGAAACTCCCCAGTGTAGGGACTTCCTCTACTGATGCTGGTCAGCATGTGCCCTGACGCTTTGTTTTAAGAGAGTAGACTGGAACCCTGAGAGGTTAAAGGATTTGCCCAGGATCAGTGGGGGGCTGATTATAATATAATATAATATAATATAATATAATATAATATAATATAATATAATATAATATAATATAATATAATATAAT